>NC_063188.1:61307201-61607201 GCF_023159225.1 Perognathus longimembris pacificus
GTGCTATTAAAAAAAGCTAATTTGTTTATTGTAGCAAGTTAAAAATCTTATTTGTTGAATCTGAAGTTGTAGCTCAATGCTACTTGCCTAGCATATATGTAAGACCTTCATTTGATTCACACACACACATACACACACGCACACTCACACACTGTTTTAGCAGCTAAAATATCTTTTGGAAGATGTTTTTATGGTACTATTCCTACTAGTTTGGATGTTTAGAAATGTTGAAAGAAAATAGAGACATGTAGCTTATGGAAACTTCTGTTAAATGAGTCAGGAAAAAAACCTCAACTTTGATAATATGAAAAGCATCAGTTGTGGTTTAACAGCATGCCTGGATTGTAAGTAATTCCATGGCCTAGTATAATTCAGCTACATGGAAGATCTTGAGCTTATACTGTGTAGAAAATGGTGACATAATCTGTACAGATTCAATAAATGGTTAATATTATCTGTAATTGGACATGCCTTTTTTCTCACAAAGTCAAGGTTTCAAATCTAGCTAAAATTAATGTCTAATACTTACAAATATTAATAAGTATTTCAGTTTTATACAGTATATTTCTAGCCCCTTCACAAATGTCTATATTTTCTTGGTCTGAAGGCATTGCTAGCTTCTATTTTGTAGTATTTGTTTATATTTGTAGTGTCAAGATTACCTATAATAACATTATTATTTGTGTGGCCAATACATTTGATTTTCTGAGAATGAGATTTTCATAATGACTAAGTTATAAATAAGTGATATACCGGGATGCAAAGTTTATTTGAAAATTGTACTCTGCCCTTAGAAAAAAGATACTTTATTCTTAGTTTTTACCAGTTAAGGAGCCTTTTGAGCTCCTTCATGCTATGTGCATTTGGGGCAAGTTTCAAAACAGTTTGTTACTTTTAGCCATTGGTGATAGTTGATAGCTCCTTTTCACCCATTGTTCTTTCAGAAACGGTTGAAAACATTGTCATATGCACTCATGTACCTAGAATACATGAAGCAATTGAAAAACTCTTCATGGACATTCCAAATATCAACAGGGCATCTCTGGCTGATTTGCAGGATTTTCAGGTTGGTATAAAATTAATCTTAAGTGTTTTTGTTGCTGGGAATTAAACTGTAGCTTTTTTTTTTGCCAGTCCTGGGGCTTGAACTGAGGGCCTGAGCACTGCCCCTGGCTTCTTTTTAGTCAAGGCTAGCACTCTACCACTTGAGCCACAGCGCCACATCTGGCCTTTTCTATATATGTGGTGCTGAGGAATTGAAGCCAGGGCTTCATGTATACGAGGCAAGCACTCTACCACTAGGCCATATTCCCAGCCCCTGTGACAAGTTTTGATGATGTTTATTTTAAGTGATGTGTAAGTAGAAGTACCATGAGTAAACATAAATTCATATTTTAAAATGAGACATTTAGCAAAACAGTTTTAAAAACTAAGGAAAAATGGGTACTCAAGTTTTGTATTTATTATTTAGTCTCTTTTTAGGCTTCAGTTTTCTCATTTGTTAAAGGGTAATAATACCTTGTAATGTGAATAATAAAATTATGTATTATATATATGTATGGCCATAGACACATAGTAGTTGGCAAATATTGGCAAATATTAGTTATCTTTTCTTTCTTTTCCTTTATTCTCTCTTCTCTCTCTCCTTTCTTTCCTTTTCTTTCCCTTTGATTTTTTCTCCCTTTTTCCTTTCCTTCCTTTCTCTTACTTCCCCCCTCATCTTATTTTTCCTTTCTTTTTCTTTCTGTCTTTCCTCTCTCCTTCCTTCCTTTTCTTTCTCTTTTTCACTTTCTATCCTCTCCTCTTTTGTTTTTTCTTTCTCTTTTTCTTTGTCTCTTCTCTCCCTCCCCTCCTCTCTCTCCCCCTCCCTTCCCCCTCCCCTTTCTCTTTCTTGTCTTTCTTTCAATTGTTCATTCTTTTTTTCACTCCTAGAGCTTGAACTAAGAGCCTGGGTGCTGTCCCTGAGCTTCTTTTGCTCAAGGCTGGTGCTCTACCACTTAAGCCACACCTCCACTTGCAAATTTCCTGGTTTACTGGAGATAAGTCTCATCAGTTTCTCTATCTGGGCTGGCCTGGAACTGGGATCCTCAGATATCAGCCTTCTGAGTAGCTAGGATTACAGATGTGAACCAATAGTGCCCTGCTAAAACTTTTTTTTGCCAGTCTTTGGGCTTGAACTCAGGGCCTGAGCACTGTCCCTGGCTTCTTTTTGCTCAAGGCTAGCACTCTACCTCTTGAGCCACAGCGCCACTTCCGGCCACTTGCAGCTTTTTCTGTGTATGTAGTGTTGAGGGATAGAACCCAGGGCTTCATGCATGCTAGGAAAACACTCTACCACTAAGCCAAATTCCCAGCCCCCTCACCCCCTCACCTCCCCATCCCCCATTTCCCTCACCCCCACTCCCCCACCTCCCAAAAACTTTTTAAAGTTGCACCTAGGCTATGACTATTTAAGTGGCATTAGTTTAACAGAAAGAATGTGAGATAAATTATACCCTTACAGTGAATGGTGGGCTCATGCTAGATAGCTCAAGGGGAGAACTGTGGTTAAGAATTTGTTTTCTAGGATTTGGAATGCAGTCATGGTAATGACAGAAGGGTTATCATAAGGAAATGAGATATGACTTGGTAGAATTTTGGGTAGGGATCTGTGCATGTACAAGATTGCCATCCTATCGTTTTCAGAAGTATGTGAATGTGATGCAGTGTGTATACATAAAGTCTTAAGAAGGAGTTTGTTAGACTTCCTGCCTGAGCTAACCTTGAACCCAATCCTCTGATCTCATCTTCTTAAGTAGCTAGGATTATAGGTGTGAGCTACTAGTACCTAGCATCAATTAAAAATATGTACTAGATTTATTTAGGTATAATTTACATCCTATGCATTTATTTATTTCAAGGGTGCAGCTCAAGGTTTTTTAATTTATATTTTTATTATCTTTAGTTGTACAAAAGGATGACTTGTTCAACAGATCAGTTTGTAAGTACAGTGTGTCTTGACCGATGTTATCCCTTTCATCATTTTTCTCCATTCCTCTCAGCACAACTCCTCCAGTCATTTTTTAAAATTTCATAGGATGAAAATTGAATATTGTGACTGCATTTCTACCCCCTTCCTCTTTTCATTCGCCTAGCCCCTCACCTTGACCTCCCCCTATACCTTCCAAGTGCCAGTTTCCTGCTACTGAGGTTTTTTGCTTAAGGCTCTCTTGAGCCACACCACTACTTCCAGCTTTTTGGTGGTTAACTGGAGATTAGAGTTTGGTGGAGTTTCCTGCTCCAGTTGACTTTGAGCCTCAGATCCTCAGATCTCAGCCTCCTGAGTAGCTAGGATTACCAGTGAGAGCCACCTTTCAAAGGGCTTATTTTATATATGTGTTTGTACTTAGTCATGAATTCAGGGCCTGGGCATGACATTTTTTGCTCAAAGGCAGTGCTCCACTGTTTGAGGCACACTTCCACTTCAGTGGTTTTTTTTTTTGTGGTGGTTAGTTAGAAATGAGTCTCAGGGTCTTTCCTACCTGTGCTGGCTTTAAACTATGATCCTCAGATTTCAACTTCCCGAGTAGAGAGGATTACAGTTGTAATCTTGGCTGCTCAGCTTATTTTTTAAATATTAGACATTTTAATGGATTTGAGGTGGTATTTCACTGAGATTTTATTTGCAGTTTCTTGATAGCTAATGGTTTTGAGTGTTTTTTCATGGGCTTATTAACCATTTATATTTCTCTATTGTACAGTTGTCTGTTACAGTCATCTGCTAATTTTTAAATTGTGCTGTTTTTCTTTTTATTACAAGTAGGAAGGTCTTTACATATTTGATCGAGACTTAAGTTCCTTATGAATCACATCAGAAGTATTTTCTCAAATCCTTTGAATCAGGAAAGGTTTCTTTTCTCTTTTTCATTATCTTATTATTAACTATACATAAGGGGAGATTTCATTGTTACATTTCCATATTTGTCATGTTTGCAATATGTTCCAACCAATATTTCTTTCTTTTTTGGTACTTAAGTTTTAACTTGGATTGTCATGCTTACTAAGCATGCTAGGCTGAGCCACACTTCCGAGTCCATTTTTTGCACTGATTATTTTTGAGATAGGACCTTGTTTTTGCCTAGGTGCACACTTGGGCAGAGATCTTCCTATTTATGCTTGTCACCATAGCTGGTTTGAAAGATGTATGTCACTAAATGGAACTTCTGTGGAAATGGAGTCTCAGGAACTTTTTTTTTCTGAGATTCTTTAACACTGCAATGTCATCCTCCTGCATAGCTGATATGACTGGCACACACAATTGCAACTAGCTTTTGGTTGAGAAGGGACCTTGCAGACTTTTCCAAGCTGGCCTTAAACTGCCGAATTCAGTCTCTAGAGTTGTAGGATTACAGGCATGAGCACCCATGCTTGTCTGTTCTGACTATTTTTGAGATAACATCTCAGGCCAGCCTGGACATGATCCTTCCTGTCTCTATGCTTCCACTCATATCTGGGATGACAGGCATATGTCATCACTCTTTTTTTATTTTTTCAAGTAAAAAGATGGATTTATTGGGGAAGTGAAAAGCAAACTGACCGGTCAGGGCTGCAGCCCAGGCTTGGGAGCCCATCACTCTACCTTTTCTGTTGAAATGATGTGTGTGAGGGGGGAGGGGAGTTATCTCATGAACATTTTTGCCTGGACTAGCCTAGAACATTGATAACTCCAATTTTAGGCTCCTGCGTAGCTAGCATGACAGTTATGAGCCACTTGACACCCAGCTTAGCTTACTTTTAGTTCAGTGCTGGAGATTGATCCTCAGTTCTTTGGTTATACTCTTAAGATTTACTTTCTTTTCCCTTTTCAGTACTCTGTGTTGCCTGTGCATGCACACGCGGACACCCCCATTAGGGCTTGGTCTCAAGGCATGATCCCTTAGCTTTTGGCACAAAGCTAATGTGCTACCACTTGAGACACAGCTCCACTTCTGGCTTCTTGCTTGTGAATTGGTGATAAGAATCTCATGGACTTTCTTGCCTGGCCTAACTTTGAACCCTGATCCTTATATCTTAACCTTCTTAGTAGCTAGGATTACTGGCATGAGTCACTGGTATGTGTCTACAACGGGTTTGAACTCTAGGCCTTTCAATGCTAGATGGGTATTCTACCACTTGAGTCATGCCC
Organism: Perognathus longimembris pacificus; assembly: GCF_023159225.1. NCBI lineage: Eukaryota > Metazoa > Chordata > Mammalia > Rodentia > Heteromyidae > Perognathus > Perognathus longimembris. The sequence continues at coordinate 61,312,366 of NC_063188.1, forward strand.
CCAATTTTTTCTGATTATTATTTACTAGGTTGGGTTTTTGTTTTGTTTAGGGTCAGTTACAGAGCACAGCCCTCCTACCTATGGCCTAATGCATATCTGGATTGCAGCGGTACCCCACCACAGCTGTCTTAATTGTTGAGATGAGTCCTTCTTTTGGTTCAGGCTGATCTTGAACCACAGTTCTCTTGCTCTCTGCCATCCATGTTGTTGGGATTACCAGTGTGAATCACTAGTGAATCCAAGCCCTAATGGTTTAGTTTGGATTTAGTATAATTTATTTTTTCATTGCTTATGCTCTTAGGTGTCATATCTAGAAAGATTTTCCTAACCCAAGGACATGAAGATTTCCCATTATATTTTCTTATAAAAAATTGTATACCTCAGCCAGGAAGTGTGGCTCACATTTGTAACATTATTTACTTGGGATGTGGAAATTGGGGTACTGTGATTTAAAGCCAGTCTAGGCATTTAGCCTTGTCTTTCCACCCTTATTAAACATCAGTTTCCATAAATGTGAGTTTATTTCTGTATTCAATTTTGTTCCTTTGTGCTATATTTCTTTCTCTGGTTTTTTTTCTGTCAATACTCAGGCTTGAACTCAGGGCTTTCTCTTTTACTTGGCCTTTTTGTGACTGGCTGGTAGTCTACCACTTGAGCCATATCTTCAGCCTAGCTTTATGCTTATTAATTAGAGATGTCGTCTCTTGGACTATTCTACCTGGACTGGCTTGGAACCTGTGTCCTATTGATTTCAGCCCCCCGAATAGCTAGGATTTATATAGTTGTGCCCCTGATATTTTCCTCCCATCCCATCCCCTCTTGTCCCCTCTCCTTCCCTCCCTTTCTCTCTCCTCCTCTGCCTCCCCATATTCTATCTATCTATCTATCTATCTATCTATCTATCTATCTATCTATCTATCTATCTATCTATCATTCATCCATCCATCCATCTCTATTTACCACTCCTGGGGCATGAACTCAGGACCTAGGCATTGTCCTTGAGCTTCTTTTTTTTCTTGTTTTGTTTTGCCAGTCCTGGGGCTCAAACTCAGGGCCTTATCACTGTCCCTGGCTTCCTTTTGCTCAAGGATAGCACTCTACCATTTGAGCCATAACACTACTTCCGGCCTTTTCTGTTTATGTGATGCTGAGGAATTGAACCCAGGGTTTCATGCATGCTAGGCAAGCACTCTACCACTAAGCCACATTCCCATCGGCCACAGCACCACTCTGGCCTTTTCCATTTATGTGGCACTGAGGAATGGCAAACACTCTACCATTAAGCAATATTCCAAGCTATATATATCTATACATAGATATAGATATCTAGATAGATATAGATATCTAGATATAGATATAGATATAGATATAGATAGATATACACACACACACACACACACACACACACACACACACGCACACATGATTTCTTTCTAAGTAGCCCAAACTTTCCTGGAACCTCCTGCCTCAGCTTCTTGAGTGCTATGATTGGAGACCCTTGATATCCTTAAGTAGTTGTACAAAGGGGTTGCCATTTAACTAAGCAGTTAATGAATATGCATTTTGACGTGGGTTACCCCTTTCCATATTCTCACCTCCTCCTACCCACCTTTGTTTAGTTTTTTTAGTACTGGGGTTTGAACCCAAGATCTTTGCTCTGTTGGCTTGCTTGTTTGGCTGGTACTCTGCCACTTGAGTCATGCCTTCAACCCTAATTTTGTTGGTTGTTTTGAAGATGGAATCTTACAGACTTTTTTTTTACCTGACCTAGCTTTGACCTGTGATCCTTGAATATCAGATTCCTGAGTAGGTATGATTATATGCTTGAGCCAGTGGTGCCTGGCTACTGTCCACTATTTTAAATGTCTGAATTATATTCCTTCAAGGGGATTTATCATAATTCATCTATTCATTTCTTTATTATTGTTCATTTGTATTCTTCATTTTTCACTAATTACAAATATATAAGGAATACTATTAAGTGCAAACATTATGTTCCTATAAATTTTGGGCTATTTTCCTAGGATAGTCTCTGAAGACCAATTATTAGGACATAAAAATGAGCATTTTGGATTATTTAAAAAATATTGTGAACACTTTTCCAAAACACCCCAAAAGGAGCTTAAATTATTTTAGTCTAAATGTTCATTTTTCCTTTTAAATACTGCAAACTATTTTTCCTTTGGGAAATTTTGAGTCAGTTGTTAATTTCATGCATTTTTAGTGATACAAATCAAATAATACTTCATGTGAAAGTCACCGTTACATCAACTGTGAATGCTATGTCAGAAGGATTCAGATTGGCATGAGAATTCCCCAGTATAGTAATTGAAATGACAGTAATGTTAACAAAATCATGTGTTGAATTGGAAGCACTTCAGAAAAAAAATATGGAAATATAGATGCAAAAGATGCCACTGGAGAAAAGAATTAAGGACAAAACATAGGACTAGGGAAGTAGTCAAGGGACTGCAACGAGGCCCTGAATTCAAGCCCCAACACCATCACAAATACAAACAAACAAGCAAAGAAACAGCCAGCCTATCCCCAATTATACATTTTGTGTTGTCATTTTTTTTTCTTGAGATACTGTGAGCTTGCGTTAGTTTTGTATTTAGTTGACAAGGTTCAATGTGATAAAAAGATAAACCTCGAAGAAACATTTGAAAACTTGGTGCCTCAGTCCCCAGAACAAAATATAATGAAAGAACAAATCCTATTATTTGAATTTGTATTCTTTATTTAGCATTTTGGCAGATACTACAAGTGCTATGTAGCTGTATAAGACATACATACTATTTATTATCATGAAACCCAGTTATGAGACAAGAATAAGAACTAAAATAATTTAAAAATAGGGCTGGGGCTATATGTAGCTCAGAGGTAGAGTCATTGCTTAGCATGTCAGAGGCCTTGGGGAAACCAGTTCATGTGGGAGTTCTGGGAAAGTGGAGTCTCTTGGATCCAATTGCCCTGTGGGGCTGAAGAAAATCTTGCATCAGGTCAGTCTGCCATTATGGGTAAAGGAGATACCAATAAACTGTGGGACAAAGTGTGTTCACATGTCTTGAGTCTGGACCTGCAGGGAAGAACACAAGAGGAAACGTCGACTCTTTAGTCAGTTTTGCTAATTGGGCAAGATGTGTTGGGAGTGATGGAAGACTGTATCTGCAAAGGAAAACGAAAGTTTGAAGATATGGCAAAATGTGACAAAGCTCACTGTGACAGGGAGGTGAAAAATCGTTACCCCCCAAAAAAAGGTGATCAGAAAGATGAGGAGGAAGAGGAAGAAGAGGAGGATGTAACATGAATGACTGTCCTATAAAGATGTATGTGAAATGTGTGTGTGCTCAGACAGTTATTTTGCTAAATGAATTTAAGTGTAGTTCATTAGACTCACTATAAAAACTTCACGTACTTTGTATATCTGGTGAGACACTTTTTTGAAAATTCAGTTTATAGCTTTTTGAGGGACTACTATATCTAGTTAGATTTAAAATCATTTAATGGTAAATATTCCTAAATATTTAAAGACTTCCTTATTTTCTTGTGCATAGAAAACTGTAGGAATTAGTGTCACTGGTAAATTTTTGGTTTTTAGGATTTAGTGTTTTAAAAAATTATAACAATATTATTTTATTTTTACTATTTTTCTTTTTTATTAAGTAGTTGTCCAAAGGGGTTTCAATTGAACATGTCAGTGTGTGAGTACAATGCATCTTGATCTATGTCATCTTTTTTTCATCATTACCTCCCATCTCCTAACCCCACTCCTCAATATAGCTGGTGTGATTTTATTTTATTTAAAAATATTTTATTGTCATTATTTTGGTGCTATACAGAGGGGTTATCATGTCATAGATCAGGTAATGAGTACATTTCTTTTCAGGGACAATTTCACCCCTTCCTTTTCTTTCCCCTAGTTTTCCTTTCTGTCCCTGCCCATAAGTTACATAGTTTACTTTACACACAGTGAATACTGAATGGCATGATTGCATTTGTTTGTCCTTTCTCCCTCCATTTCTGTGGCCCCTCTACCCCTCTAAAAAGAAAAGAAACCCCAAAGCAAAAACAAACACCACCACCAACAACAACAAAACTGTTTCCATTTCCTGGAATTTGTTTCCATAAATAGTATTTTTAATGTTCAGAGGAGTTACACTTTTGAGTTCCTCCTTTAAGGGTCTTGAGTCTTGACTGTTTGTGAGTGCCTAGAGTCCTGTATAGGTTATTATGTTCAGTAATATTTTAGATCTAGCTTCCACATATGAGAGAAAACATGCCCCATTTGTCTCTCTGAGCTTGGCTTACCTCACTTAACATGATTTTTTTTCTAGGTCCATCCATTTCCTTGCAAATGACATAGTCTTAATCTTCTTCGTGTATATTATTTAAAAAAATAGGCCTTAGTTTCAGTCCAGGATAATCTCCCCAGATAAACAAAACCAGAAAACAAAAAGAATGAATTAGTCAAAGCATTATATTTTTAAAATTGTGTGACAATCAATGTAAAAATTCCAAGAAGGAAGAGGACTGGGTGTGTGTTTAGTTCAGTGGTAGAATGGTTGCATTCTCTAGACCCTGGGTTTTACCCTTTGCATTGCCCAAATCACATTGCATTGTAGAAGGGAGGTTGGTACAGAATAAAGATCCATATAAGCTTCTGTGTTTGCAAAAGGTATCATGGATGTTTCTGGTGAGACTGAAGTGAATTTCAGTTACATAAAGACAAAGAGATGTATTTACCAAGTATAAATAAAGATATATAAATAGGTAAGAACAAGTTTTGTTCAGGAGACAGTAAGTTAATTCTTGGTAATAGTAGAGAAATTTTTAGGCAGAGAGATAGAATATTAGATTATTGAGGACTAGGAACCCACAATAGCCACATAAGCATAAAGCATACCAGAGGAATATATCGTTGAAGGTGAAGAGTAACTTAATTAAAAAGGAATGTTTCTCTTTGTACAGATTGAAGAAATGGCAGTTAACCTGTGGAACTGGGCAATTACCAACAAAGTAGAATTGTATATGAACGATGAGCAAATAGCTAAACGTATGTATACATTTCATGATTCTTTTGGGGGAATGTTTTTACTAATTATCTTAAAATAGTTGCACAAAGAAATTGCCATTTAATAAAGCAGTTTATGAAAACAATGCATCTTGATCAGTGTTACCATGTTTAGCATTCACATCCATCCCTCCCCTAACTACCTGTTCTTTCACTCTTCTTAATTTTGTAGTATTTACATTGAATTCTTGTTTGCATCCCCACCATTTTCCTCTTCATTCATGTGAGGAATGTTTTTTAATATACATATACATTAAGTAGTGTTTCTGCCATTTGAATGTATTTTTTTTGGCCAGTCCTGGGCTTGCACTCAGGGCCTCCGCACTGTCCCTGGCTTCTTTTTGCTCAAGGCTAGTACTGTGCCACTTAAGCCACACCACCACTTTTGGCCGTTTTCTATATATGTGGTGCTGAAGAATCGAACCCAGGGTTTCATGTATAAGAGGCAAGCACTCTTGCCACTAGGCCACATTCCCAGCCCCCATTTGAATAATTTTTGTCCAGTCCTTAATGGAAATTTGTTAAAAGATAATCAAGCAAAACGATCCATACCATTTGTTTCTTAAGCAAATAGCCTCCCTCAGTTTTATGATTTTTCATAAGCTAGGTCCTTACTAACACACGTTTTAAAATCATCACAGAAATGTAGTCTAGAGGTGAGCAATAGATGTGATTAAAGAATTGGATTATGAGGTGCTGGGAATATAGCCTAGAGGTAGAGTGCTTGCCTTGTATACATAAAGCCCTGGGTTCGATTCCTTAGCATCGCCTACATAGAAAAGTGGTAAAGTGCTAGCCTTGAGCAAGAAGAAGCCAGGGACAGTGCTCAGGCCCTGAGTTCAAGCCCAGGACTGGCAAAAATAAAAAAGAATGGGAGTATGAGATCTGGAAGAAATGTGAATGAACATGGATTATTTCTTGTGGAGAAGAAATTGTCAAAATCTTCAGAATTCTGCAGAACTAACAAATGGTAGCTTTCTCTCATCACTGACAAGAAAATGAAACATATTGTCACATGAGGGACTTAACTTTTAAAAAGAATACCTTCCTCATGAGCTCATTAACTATTGGGTAAGTTTCTAAGAAAAACTGCAGAAATTTTACTGGCTAGAGCAAAAAAATAAAAAAATGGGAATAATAAAACCCCCAAACCTCTCATCCTTTTGGATACTTAGAATGTCGTCCATTGTTTGGCAAAGTTCTAACGCTTTAGGTAAATGAGCAAAGTCTAGTGTGATGACAGTTACTGCTTTTCATTCAGGATAGTGACAGCAAATACATTTAGGAATGTGTATTACCCTAATATAATGGCAACAAAACAAAGGGTGAATCCCTGGCTTGCTTGACCTTGTAAAAACAAGTGACTAGGGGCTGGGAATATGGCCTAGTGGCAAGAGTGTTGCCTCATATACATGAAGCCCTGGGTTCAATTCCCCAGTACCACATATATAGAAAATGGCCAGAAGTGGCGCTGTGGCTCAAGTGGCAGAGTGCTAGCCTTGAGCAAAAAGAAGCCAGGGACAGTGCTCAGGGCCTGAGTCCAAGGCCCAGGACTGGCAAAAAACAAAAACAAACAAAAAACAAGTGACTATTTTCTCTAGGCAGAAAATAAAATTTACCACTAAGTATTTATATTTGTGAATATAAATGCAGCTATACCAGTTCAGTGTAGGTATAAGTTAAGTTAGTGGTTACTACAAACAATAGTACACTTTGTTTTAGGGTTTACTTTTTCATTAAGATGTTTAAAAACATTTTCTCTTTTTTGTGCTGGTCTTGGGGCTTGAGCTCAGGGCCTGAGTGCTGTCCCTGAGCTTTCCAGCCTGGGATGGCTTTGAACTGTGATCCTTAGATCTCATTCTCCTGAGTGGCTAGAATTACAGGCATGACCCACTGGCACCTGGCTAACATTCTCTTTTTAAGTGTTGATATCATTGCTCCCAAGGAAGGACCCTTAAATCCTATAGTTACCTGGAAGGAACTGTAAGGATTTATCTGTAAGAGAAACTCAGTATTTCTGTAGTATTTAAATGCATCAATTCTTAACTCAAGTATCAGGGATATAGTAGATGCAAAATGGATTTATTTCAGAGGGTTTGGGAGATAAGTTGAATAGCAAGAAAGTAGAAGGGTTAAGGAGAAATGATTGCAATACTGTGTCCTTGAGATTGATTACTAAAAATTAGTAAACTTTGACAAAAAAAGAAATGTTTCAAAAATTTTTCAAAACTTCAAATTCATATCAGTCTAAATACCTGATTAGAAAATTATTTTTACCAAAATAGTTTTACAGAAAAAATTAACTTTGTTAGTAGTTTAGATGAATAAATTTTATATTTCATAATGGACCACTTCAGTTACACTGTACTTTTAGTTCTGCAAATATTTTTTTTTATTTTTTATTTTTTTTAAGTTTTTATTATAAAACTGATGTACAGAGAGGTTCTGCAAATATTTTATAAGGGAGTATTAGAAATGTCATGAGCATAGATAGAATAGCTGGCAAAGTCTAACATAATAAAGACTGGTTCAATTATATGTGAAGTTGTGTTTAAAAACTTGGAGTTTTTCTGGTTCAACACATGCAACAAACTAAAACTAGATCCTTATATATCACCCTGCACCAAAATCAATTCCAAATGGATTAAAGACCTCGAAATCAAAACAGACAACCTGAAAACACTAAAGGAAGGAGTAGGAGAAACACGTGGGCTCCTTGGTGCAGGACGGAACTTCCTTAACAAAGACCAAGAAAGGCTACAAATCAAAGAAAGGTTGGACAAATGGGACTGCATCAAATTGCAGAGCTTCTGCAGGGCAAAAGACATATCTCACAAAATAAACAGAAAGCCCACAGACTGGGAGAAGGTCTTTACCGGCCATTCAACGGACAAAGGCCTCATATCTAAAATATATGCAGAACTAAAAAAATTACATTCCTCCAAAACAAAACTGGAAGAACCAATAGCCCCCTCATCAAGTGGGCTAAAGACTTACAAAGAGACTTCTCTGATGAAGAAATGAGAATGGCCAAGAGACATATGAAAAATTGCTCTACATCACTGGCTATAAAAGAAATGCAAATCAAAACAACATTGAGATTCCATCTCACCACAGTAAGAATGTCATATATCAAGAACACTAACAATAACAATTGTTGGAGGGGATGTGGCCAAAAGGGAACCCTACTTCACTGTTGGTGGGAATGTAAACTGGTTCAGCCACTATGGCAAGCAGTATGGAGATTCCTCAGAAGGCTAAATATAGAACTCCCCTATGACCCAGCAAGCCCAATTTTGGGTATCTATCCAAAAAAACCACAAACAAAATCACAGTAAAGCCACCAACACAACAATGTCCATCGCAGTGCAATTTGTCATAGCTAGAATCTGGAACCAACCCAGATGCCCCTCAGTAGACGAATGGATCAGTAAAATATGGTACATATACACAAGGGAATTTTATGCCTCTATCAGAAAGAATGACATTGCCCCATTTGTAAGGAAATGGAAGGACTTGGAAAAAATTATACTAAGTGAAGTGAGCCAGACCCAAAGAAACATGGACTCTATGGTCTCCCTTATTGGGAATAATTAGCACAGGTTTAGGCAGTCACAGCAGAGGATCACAAGAGCCCAATAGCTATACCCTTGTGATCACACAAGATGATGCTAAGTGAAATGAATTCCATGTTATGGAAATGATTGTTATATCACAGTTGTAACTACTTTCAACATCCCATGTGTATCTGTAGCTTCTACTATTGATGATGTTCTTGTATCACCTTCCTGTGGTTGTATCTACACTATCTCTGTAATCTTATCTGAGTATATTGGAAACCATCTATACTGGTATTAGAACTAGGAAACTGAAAGGGAATACCAAAATCGAGAGACACAGGGTAAAAAAAGACAAACAACTACAAAAGCAATATTTGCAGAACTGTTTGGTATAAGTGAACTGAACACCTCATGGGTGGAAAGGGAAAGGTGGAGGAGGGTGGGGGAATGAGGGATGATGTAACAAACTACAAGAAATGTATCCAATGCCTAACGTATGAAACTAACCTCTATGTACAACAATTTGATAATAAAAATTAAAAAAAAATAAAAACTTGTTTTTATGTTGAAACAAGTCACCAAAATCAGGAGGGTGCAATTATTCAGGCTTAGCTATTTTGAGGGAAAAATAAAACATAAAATATATTTTCCAAATTTTACTTTTGTCCAAATTATACTTTTAAAAACTGTTATGCCATGTAGGAAAAGAAGTATTCAAAAAGTTTCACACTTTAGGAGAAAGAAAGTAAAAGTTATATTTATGTTCGGAGATTTTGTCACATTTTGAGTAGCTGTAAGTTCCAATTCTATTTAGAATAATTCTTTTATTTGCCTGGATATATAGAAGTGTATCATGTATCATAAGATATCTTTCTTGAATCCTGGGATTTAATATACAAAGAAATTAAAAACAGAATTATATACAGTCATCCTTCGCTGTATCATGGTTCATTTATTGCTACTTGGAAGATTTTCATGTATCGCAGGAGTCTCTAGAATGTAACTCCCACAATAGGTGAAAGGTTACTGTATGTCTCTGGACTATTAAGCAAATGATTAATTTGATGTTTCAGCATTGCAAAAAAGAAACCCCACCCACATGTTTGGCTGGAAGTCTGGCTTTTTTTTTCTTTTTTGTGTGCCAGTACTGTGTCTAGAACTCAGGCCATTGTGCTCTCACTTGGCTGTTTTGCTCATGGGTAGTATTCTATCACTTGAACCTCACCTCCACTTCCCTGGCTTCACTTTACTCATCTTTTCTCTTTATAGTTATACATGAAAGGAGAAGGAATATTTTGAGTTTAATGAATGTCTAATTACTCTTTTGCAGTGTGTCATATTGCTTGCAAGTTGATTTGTATGTGTGATACCTCAGTGGCTTCAGAAACAACTGTTCAGAGACAGATTTTGGTAAGTCCTAATTGAGAAAGTCCAAATGATTGAGGTAGTTGTTACTCTTATGAAAATGAATGGAATTAGTGTAAAACTGGACAGGGGTTTAACCAATAGTGCTGTGTTTGTATCATTAGTATAAAGATCTCATTGGTACTATTATTCTTATTATAGTTGTTCAGTAAAATATTATTGAATATATAAGCCTGAATTTATGAATTACTTTTTGCTTTTATCACCTCTAACTTTATAGAGTAGCAGTTTTCTTCCCAAGGGAATGTTATCATTTTGCCTTAAAGGAATTTCTCAATCACTGAATGGATGAAGAAAAACTAGTATGTAGGTATGTATACACAGACACACAGAGAGACAGACAGACAGACAGACACACACACATACTCACTCATATCATGGAATACTACTCAGCCTTAAAAATGAAATTCAGGGGGCTGGGGATATGGCCTAGTGGCAAGAGAGCTTGCCTCGTATACATGAGGCCCTGGGCACCACATATACAGAAAACGGCCAGAAGTGGCTCTGTGGCTCAAGTGGCAGAGTGCTAGCCTTGAGCAAAAAAGGAAGCCAGGGACAGTGCTCAGGCCCCGAGTCCAAGGCCCAGGACTGGCCAAAAAAAAAAAAAAATGAAATTCAGGAGCTGGGTGCTGGTGGTTCACACCTGTAATACTAACCATTTGTGAGGCTGAGATCTGAAGATTGAGGTTCAAAGCCAGCCTGTGTGGAAAAGTGTGTGAGATTCTTATCTCCAACACACTACTTGGAAAAGGCCGGAAGGAAGGGGTAACAATGTTGGACAAGAAATGTACTCATTACCTTAAGTATGTAACTGTAACTCCTCTGTAGGAAGAGGCTGGAAGTGGCGCTGTGGCTCAAGTGGTAGAGCCTAGCCTTTGAGCCAGAGTAGCTCAGGGACAGTGCCCAGGTCCCGAGTTTAAGCCTCAGGACCAGCACAAAAAAAGAGAAAAAGGAAAAATAGAAATTCATTTATTTTCAGGAACATGTATGGTTCTGGAAATCATGTTGAATGAGATAAATCAAATTCACAAAGCTAAATATTACATGTTCTTTACCTATTTGTGGAGTATAGTTCTAAAATGATGATGATAATAGTAATGGTAATGGGATATGGACGTAAAATGGAGACTGTCTAGGAGGGGATCAGTGGAAGGGGAAAAGAAAAGGGAGAAAGGATGGATACTGAGGGTGAAGAGGATCAAAGAACTTTATGTATGTAGTATGTTCACACACATACACACACAAGAAATGCACCAGATACATTGTGAAAGGGGACAAGTGGGAGAGGAAAAATAGGAATGTAGTAGAGGGGGTCAGTTTGATCACGTGTACTGTGTATATGTATGGAAATAATCACAAAATCTTCTCAAATTGTAAATAAATGCTAATTTCAAAAAAAATAATTTCTAACCTGGACATGATGGTAACACTTCAGTAATCTAAACATGTTGGAGACTGAAGCCAAGAGGACTGTGAGTTCGAGGCCAGCCTGGGCTACATACTATGTTTCATGTTAGCCTGGAATATATAGCAAGATGCTGTCTCAGAAAACAAAAAGAAAAAATTTTCTAATGAAAATGTGGAACCATTCTTCTTCCCTCCCTTTCCTTCTCCCTCTCCCTTCCTTCCTTTTTTTTTTCCTGTGCTCATTCTGGGGTTTAAACTCAGGGTTTTGTGCTCTCCCTTAGTGATTTTACGTAAAGCTGTCACACCTCTACTTCATGTTGGCTAATTGGAGATACGAGTCTCATGGACTTTACCTGCCCAAGTTGGATTCAAAGGGAGATCCTTAGATCTCAGTCTCCTGAGTAGCTAGGACTGTAGATGTTAGACACTGGCACCTGCCTGGAATCTTTCTTATTTAAATTATAATACCTAGGCTTACCTAAAACTCAACAATCTTCTTGGCCTCTGCTTCGTTAGCATTAAGATTCAGATGTGCACCACTATCCTTGGCTTATTTTATTTATTTTGAGATAAAGTCTTGCTATATTTCTCAGGCTGGTCTTAGTTGATTACCTGTGTCAGCCGGTAGATGAACTACAGGCATGTGTACCCAGCTAAGTATAGGATTTGGATCCTGAAGCCTTACCTGGGTTTGAATTGCCCTATGACTTACTAGCTATGTAACTTTGGAAGATTATTTTTTTCATTTGTAAAATAAAAATAATAACTACATTAGAGTATTAAATTTCACAGTTTTTTTTCCAGTTGTTGGGCCTAGGCCCTGTCCCTGAGCTGTTTTGCTCAAGGGTAGGGCTCTACCACTTGGAGCCATAGTGCCACTTCTGGTTTTTTGGTGGCTAATTGGAGATGAGTCTCACAGACTTTCCTGTCAGGGCTGGTTTTGAATTGCTACCCTCAGCTCTTAGCTCTCTCTGAATAGCTAGGATTATAGTCATGAACTACCAGCACCTGGATAAATGAGGTTTATTTTTGAGAAGTGTTTTATAAAGTATAAAATGAGAAGGTAAGTATACCAGTAATAATATTTGTCCATGTAATTGCTATTGGTTTCTATGATGACCACCTGATAAATTGTATGTCATGTATGATATGATAAAGCTGGGATGAATATGGGGTTCATCTTTTGTGTTTCCCTTCTTCCAAACATGGTAGCCATTCTTATGCCTTTAAGCAATTATATTTTGTCCAGTTTTATAAAAATGATTTTCAGTGGGAAGGTCAATTTGAAGCAAGCTGTTAAATCATGTCTAGAATTCCAAAATCCTCATCTTTCATTGCTATTAATTAAAAAAATAACTTAGGTTTGGGGGTCTAGCTCAGTGATAACAGTGCTTGCTAAGTGTGCTTGAGACCCTGCATTTGATCCCCAGCATAGAAGAAAAAGTAATTTACTGTAAATAATACATATGTATGTTTCATATACAATTAAAATTGTTCAGAAAAGTATGAAGTGATAAAGTGCTGCTGCATTCCTCCCTAAAGGCAATCAATATTTTGTGGGAAAACATTTTCCCAAGGTTCTAATACATCATACATATATGTGTGTATATATATATATGTGTGTGTGTGTGTGTGTGTGTATATATATATTACATAATACATATCCCAAGCCAGGGCTTTGAACATGCTAGATAAGCACTGACTTATAGCCCACAACTCAAAAATGGTATTTTGTTATGGTAAAGATCTACCATACACAAAAATCAGATAAGATAGTACAATGAGTTCTCTACTTATGCATCACTTAAATAGAATGATTGTTAACTCGTGCCATGTTAATAATTGTTCTGGAGTGCAACTAAATGGTAGAATGTATGCTTATCAATCACAAGACCATGCATTGAAAAAAATAGAGAAACTACCACTAAGAACAAATTCTTAGATAATGTATTTAAACTTATATGTTCATACGTATTGGATACTATATCTATGATCTACTTTGTGGGGATATTGATACCTTTATCATTCTACTATTCTTCCCCTTCAGTCTTTCAGCTTCTGTCACTTTGCCCTTTTGGTTTCAAACAATGAAACCTACAAGGACTACATTATTGACTGTGACTATTTAAATAATTTTATTTTTCTTCTGTCTGCTATTTGCTTAATTCTATTTTCTCAGGTATTGTTTGTTGCATGTAATGCCCTTTGGTAGTTTTGGTTTTCCTCATTAATTTGGTTACCCACATATAGACATGTTTGGAAAATTTATACATACATATTCTATGTACATATATATTGTACAATGAGGTTTTATTGTGATTTCCATATATATCTACAATATACTTTGATTAAATTTGCTGCATCTATTACTTTTTTTTTATCCTCTTCTCCTTTTTATAAGACTCTTTAATGGATGTCATTCAATTTTCATACATGTATGTGAAGTACTTAAATCATTCCTCCATTACCCTCCTACCACTGAATGCCACTCCAAGTAATCCCTTCTCCATTTTACATTTGTGTCATTCTTTTTTTATCCCCTCTAAGGTCAAGATTCTGTATATGAGATAGAATATGCCATATGTATCTTTCTCAGTTTGGTTTATTTTACTTACATGATGATTTCTAGTTCCATCCATTTTCCTGTTAACAATGTAAGTCATTGTTCCTTATGGCTGAATAATACTCCATTATGCATATATACCACATTTTATTAATCACTCAACAGGTGATAGGCACATAGCTTGGCTATTTTGAATAATACTGCTACAAACATGGTGGTACAGATGTCTCTACTGTATGCAGACTACGTCCTTTAAATATATTCCCAGGAGTAGGATCATATGATAATTTAACTTTTATTAGTTTTTTTCAAGAAGCTCTCTACTGATTTAGAATACTGCCTGCACTTATTTATATTACCACCAAAGGTGTATATGAGTTCCTTTTTCCTCATATTCTGGCCAGCATATTTTTTGATGATTGCCATTCTGATTGAGATGAGATAGAATCTCAGTGTAGTTTTGATTAGCATTTTCTTTATGGATATGGACACTGATATTCATGTATTTATTGGCCATTTTGTGAACTGTCTGTCGAATTCATTTGCCCATCTATTAATTGGATTGTTTCTTCTGAGTGTTTACTTTTCTTTTTAGTTCTTTATATATTCTAACTAGTCCCTTGTCTGGTGAACAGGTATTAAAGATTTTCTCCCATTCTGTAGATTTTTTTCTTCATTTGGATAATTGTATTCTTTTTTTTTTTTTTTTTGCCAGTCCTGGGGCTTGGACTCAGGGCCTGAGCACTGTCCCTGGCTTCTTTTTGCTCAAGGCTAGCACTCTGCCACTTGAGCCACAGCGCCACTTCTGGCCATTTTCTGTATATGTGGTGCTGGGGAATCGAACCCAGGGCCTCATGTATATGAGGCAGGCACTCTTGCCACGAGGCCATATCCCCAGCCCTGGATAATTGTATTCTTGATGTGTAAAAACTTTTTATTTGCTGCAATCCTATTTGCCAATTCCTTCTCATTTTTACTGAGCTATAGAAGTTTTATTCAGAAAGCTGTTTATGCTTGTATCTTGAAATGTTTTCCCTATGGCTTCCTGTAGTAGCTTGAAAGTTTTATATTAAATACTTTGATCTTTTTTGAATTGTCTTTTCTTTTTTTGTGCAGAGAGAAAAGTGCCTAAATTGCCTCTTCTTCACAGGGATACTTAGTTTTGTGAACACTATTTGTTAAGGCATTGTCTTTTTTCCAATGTATGTTTCTGACACTGTTGTCAAGGAAATAATGGCTATTCTGAGTGGGCTTATTTCTGCAGGTTCTCTTCAATTCCATTAGACACACAGACTATGCTTCTCATGAAATAGATACAACACACAGTTTGTGCTTCTATTTTTGTGCCAGAATTATGCTATTTAAAAAAAAAACTTGCGGGGCTGGGGATATAGCCTAGTGGCAAGAGTGCCTGCCTCGGATACATGAGGCCCTAGGTTCGATTCCCCAGCACCACATATACAGAAAACGGCCAGAAGCGGCGCTGTGGCTCAAGTGGCAGAGTGCTAGCCTTGAGCGGGAAGAAGCCAGGGACAGTGCTCAGGCCCTGAGTTCAAGGCCCAGGACTGGCCAAAAAAAAAAAAAACTTGCTTTGTAGTACAGTATTTTTTTTTGTTGTTGATTATAGGGCTTGAACTCAGGGCCTGGGCACTGTCCTTGAGTTTCTTTGCTCAAGGTTAGCACTCTACCACTTTGAGCCACAGCCCCACTTTCAGTTTTCTGGTGATTAATTGGAATTAAGAGTCTTGGGGACTTTCTTGCCTGGGCTGGCTTTGAACTGTGATCCTCAGATTTCAGCCTCCTGAGTAACTAGGATTACAGATGTGAGCCACTGGTGCCTGGCCTATTGTAGTATAGTTCTAAGAACAGGTATTGTGATATCTCCAGCATTGCTACTTTTGCTCAGGATTGCTTTGGCTCATGGTGTATTTTGGGCTTCCATATGAATATTATGATTGACTTTTCTATTTCTGGGAAAATTGACATTGGAATTTTGGGGCTAGCAGTTCGTGCTAGGCATTGCCTTTTCTTCTTGAATCACATCCCCAGCCTTTTTTGCTTTAAGTCTTTTTTATACCCAAGCTAGCCTTGAGCATGATCTTCCTATTAACACTAACCATGTAGCTGATAGAGCAGGTGCATGCCACTGTACCCAGCTTTTTATTGGTTGAGATAGAGTCTTGCTAACTTTTTGACCAGGCTGGGCTCTTGATCGTTACCATCTGAATATACAGTATTGACAATCTGATTGATTCATTGTGCCCATCTGACACGGGAATGTTCCTGGAGATTGCATTGAACCTGTAAATAGCTTTTGGGATGAGGCCAACTGTCTGGTGCTCCTACTGTTCACACTCAGAGCTGTTTCTGCATTTTCTACTTTTATCTATGTTGAGATGTCCGTTTTTGCCTCATCACATTTGCTGCCTGATTTTAGACATTCCTCATAATTTCATGTCTGTTGAAAATGCCCCTTATTTTCCAGGAGTTTTATAGAAGAAGAGTAAAAACACATATACACATATAGATACATATATATATACACACATATATGACATTCATATAACTACGAGTGGGGAAATTAGAGTGAGGAGAGATTGAAAGAGAATACTGGAGAAGAATCATGCCATATTTTTTCCTCTTATTTATAGTAGAGGGGTGGCTGTCGCATGTGCTCATTCTTCCAGTTGGATTTGGTGTTTGCTTCCATATCAATTGTGCATATCCACTGTTTATTTAGATGTTAATTATAATACTGTGAGATTTTTTTGCGTGCTTCATGTATAGGGGATACTATTTGATTAACAATTTTTTATTAGATATGGAATGCTAATATTGATTTTTTTGTATTCTGTGGATTATGTAACTATTAAGTCATATTGGCAGGATTGTTTTCCTCCAATATCCAATCAGTTTGGTGGAATTGTGAGTTTTTAAAATTTATTTTGTAACTTCTCTCTTCTAGATGAATATAAAAGCAGGAAAAGGATGGATGGATGCTGGAAATGCCCTGATTGCTGATGGGTTTTTTCATGGTGCCATGAGTGTAAGTTACTATTGTTTTTTAGCTGTGACAGTTATTAATAAAACGTGGTTATCATCATCATTGCACTGTATTTATTTTTGTTTTATTTTTGCAGAGGCTGGAACAATTTTATGCCATATTAGTTGACCAGTGCTGCACTGAAACCCACTTGCTCATTCAGAAGGTTGTTGTGGAGAAGGAAGTTTTCAAAGTGCTTACTTATCAAGCAGAGTCAGTAGGTATCATAAGCACTACAGCTTTTCACTACGGCATTTTGTATATGTAAATGCAAAAATTATGAGATGTAATCTGTTAGAAGAAAGTCATGTATCACTGCCTTTTAATAATATATATTTGAGTGCTTAATTTTTGTCCTATATCCAAAGGAGATTACAAATGATTACTTATTTTGTATGTGGGTGAGGGTGAAAGACTGATTATTCCTAACCATCACTTTCATCCATTGCATGTAACATCTACCATTTATTTATGGCAGCAGTCTTGACTTGAGACCTTGTCTCTTTGATTCTCTTTCATTCATGGTTTGTCTAAAATATTTGCCTGAAAGGAGTCTTCTCATTTGCAGTTATTCTGTATTGTTAGCTGATTTAAAAAGAATCTATTACTAACTATCCTCAGAATGGTACTATATCTCTTTTGGTCTTCTGAGTTTCTTCCTTTTGTCACCATGTTATGTATATGCTTTCAGTGGACAAAATGCAAGCTGTGATGAGTTTGGTTCTGAATTTAAGTAATTATGGAAATGAAAGAGACCTTAGAGGTCACCTCATCTAATCTCCTTTTATTTTTTGAATATTTTTATTGAGCTATAATTCTTGCTTTTTTTTTTCTGTGCTGGTCCTGGAACTTAGGTGCTGTCTCTGAGCTTTCTTTGCTCAAAGCTGGTAGTCTACCACTTGAGCCACAGCTCTATTTCTGGCTTTTTTTTGGTAATTAATTGGAGAAAAGAGTCTTATGAATTTTCCTGCCTGGGCTATCTTGGAACTGCAATCCTCAAATGTCAGCCTCCTTTGTAGCTAGGATTACGAGCATGAGTTACTATTGTCCACCTTGAGCTATACTTTTTTATCATAAAATCCACCCATTTATAATGTTTCAGTGATTTTAATATATTCACATAATTGGGATGTCCCGTTTTGTAAATTTTGTAACTGAAATTTATTGATATAATATTACTTCAATATTTAAAACCAGAACTAAGGTTTTCTGGCTTTCAGTCCACTGCTCCCTGTAGTACAATTGAGATTGACTATAAATGAGTCTCCTTTTTATAATTACATCTTATCTTTTACTGTCAATATCTTTTATGGGGTACTTTATGTCAACTAGCAAAAGACTGATATAAAATCTAGCAGACCTTGGTATTGCATCTTAGCTTTTTTTTGCGGGGGGGAGGGGAAGTTCTTGTATTTATGCTCAGACTAATATGGACTACATCTTAATATAGCTGTGATGACAAGTGCACACCTTGCCCAGCTTTTTATTCATTGAGATGGGGTCTTTTGAACATTTTGCCCATGCTAGCCTCAAACCACAATCATCCCAATTTCCACCTTCTGAGTAGCTTGGGTTACAAGTGTGAGGCCTAGTTCTATTTGTTTTGTTATTTGCTTGTTTTGGTTTTTTGCCAGTCATGGGGCTTGAACCCAGGGCCTGAGTACTGTCCCTGGCTTCTTTCTGCTCAAGGCTAGCATTCTACCACTTGAGCCACAGCGCCACTTCTGGCTTTTTCTATATATGGGTGCTGAGGAATCAAACCCAGGGCTTTAAGTACACAAGGGAAGCACTCTACCCCTAGACCATATTCCCAGCCCCTTGGTTTTGTTATTTTGAATAGGATTACAGACTTTCAATTTGTCTTCCTCAGCTTCTTTAGTCTTGGGAACACAGGTGTGTACTATCATACACGTCTTTATTTTATATCAAGAGTCTTTTTCCAACTTGCTGTATCTCTTTGGTCTGTCACTTAACATCTCTCAGTCTATAAAAGCTGGAATTTTTGTTAATAAATTAGTAGTATGTATTCAAGATTGCCAATTGCTTATATACTAGATTATGACAGAAGTACATTTGGCTTGACAGTATTCATGTGAAAATAAAGATATAGCCTGTTGTGGTAGTACATACCTGTAGTCCTAGCTGTTCAGAAGGCTGAGGCAAGAGGCTCTCTTGAGTCCAATAATTTGAGAATATACTTGGCAACATAAACGGGCCCTCTTAAAATAAAAGGAAAATATTATATTTTTAATTGTCCATGAGCTCAAGTTAATTCAGTCTTGTGATGTAGCTACAAGAACAAAAAATCACAATCCCAATTTACGTTAATATTGTCCAGATCTAGGTAGGGAATTCACATTTTGAGTATTGTGATCAATTCTGGGCATCACATTATAAAATCACTAGAATCATGTGGAAAACACATTATGTGAGAAGTTATTTGGATAATATAGTGATGTCTGTTTTTTAAAAAGAACCCTCTTTGAATATGTTAAAGACTTCCATATTAAAGAGGAAGATGGACAGAATAGAATACAGTCCAACTGGTAAAACTTATTGCAAGACTAATTTCAGCTCTATGTAAGGAGTTACCTTTTGTTAACAACAGTATTCTTTCAATGGGACATCTTTGCTGGAAGATGTCTATTGTCGTTTTAAGGCAAATAAAAATGTAAACATCCTAAGAATTATGCATTGTAGAAGGAGTTCCTTCACTAGTTAGGAATGAGACTAATACAACCATTAAGTCATTTCTTAATGCCAAGATTCTGTGAATCGAGAGAGGCTTAAACCATTCTTTAAGCATTATACTGGTTGATATGTAAATGACATCTTCCTCAGCTGGCAGATCAGGAATGAAGACTATATAATTATTGTTTGATTGGTAGTGACATCTTTAAAAGCTGAACTGAAGTCTAATTCTCCCAGACATTCTCACTATTAGAGTCTGTGACACCTGCTTGGCAGAAGATACTTTTAAAGACCATTTTAACAATTTTGCTTGTTAATGGGGTTTCCCTATCCCCCAAGAATCTCAGAGGTATTTCTTTGTGATCATATAAGATTTATAATTCTTTAGGCACTTACCACTGAACTGTTTAGACAGTTGTTTTATTATTTAAAAATTACTAATTGTAGACAATGAGTATCTTATATGAGTTAGTTGGCAGCTACTGTGTGTGGAAATCCATAAAATCATAAGGAGACTATAGTTTAATCTCAAGGAGAGTAATTAGTGAGATTAAAGGTTAATGAGCTAAAGATCGTAAGTATTAAATCCCATGAGAATTGTGCAAATAAGTGATCTACATTTAGTGTTAATTGTTGAAAAAAATTATAGCTTGATGGTCAATGCTGTGACGTGTGCTCATAGTCCTAGCAACTTGGGGGGCTGAGGCAAAGAGGATAACTTACATCCAGGGATTTGAGGTCAGCCTGAGCAAGATAGTATGTCCCTTTTCAAAAGAAAACTATAAATGAATGGAGGAGACAGACCATGAAAACATGGTTGAAAAATGGAAAAAGAAAAATATTAGTACCAGGATCACGACATAGATCAGAAGCAGCCCAGATTTTGTCTTGTGGGGATGGGGAGGAGGAGGATTCTCCCCTTTCTCTGCTATTTTAACTAGTACTCTTATCATTTTTTTACAAGTCTAAAGTTCAGTATTTCTGTATTTTACCTGTTCTCTGTCTGCTGTTTACTAATTACTCCTCTGTGCCTTTCCACACCACCTAATTCCCCTTACAGCTGTACATCTGATGTTTCATTTCAGATTTCTGGAGACAAAAAAGTTCTGCATATCTCTAACTTTGAAATCAATACTTTCAAATTTTCCCTTCATAGTTTCATAAAATCATGCATATATAAAAGGTACATTCAAAGTATAGGAGAGTTAAGATAAGTCAGTTTTAGTGTAGACAGTATTAAAAAGTTCATTGGTATGGTTGCAATATTCATATTGCAATGAAATTTTAAGAAACTATCATTTGTTGTATGATAGGATAATGACAAATACCTGAAAAGATTATTTTCTAAGTACATATATGGAGATGTAAATGAAGCTAGTCAGGTTCATATGTATAGGGAAAAACATTTACTTATGCCTATTTAGTCACTGTTCTGTGTCCTAGTGATAAAAAGATCAATACCATTAATATGTGGTACCTCTCTTATTGGAACTTAAAAGTTTTATGGAGAATATGGTTTCATAAATAGATGTATTACACCAGGGCAACTGCTTTAGAAGAAATAAAAAGTAACACAGTAAAGCAAAAACGAGTAGGTAACTCTGCTTAGTGTTAGAGGGCTTGTCTAGCATTAATGATGTCCTGGGATTGAAAAAAGCTGGTGAATTTTTCTGCGATGGAAAGGGACATAAAGTAGATATTTATTTTATTGTTATCTTTAAGTAGTTGCACAAAGCAGCTTATGAATACAATATTTCTTGATCATTGTCAGCCCTTCAAATTGTAGAGAATTAGACATTTCATAAGGGATACCTGAAGGTTTTAAAAATTATTTTTAAGTAGTTGCTATTTAACATAGCACTTTATGAATACAATGCGTCTTGATCAGTGTCACCCCTTTTCAGCATTCTCACCCATCAGTCCCCTACCCACCCCTTCCCATCCTTTTCTTAATTTTATAGGATGTATATTGAATTCTTGACTGCACTGTTTTCCTTTCTCTTCATTCCTCTGCCCCCTTTCCCCATGATCTCACCTCACCCCTTTCAAGTAACTCTTTCCTGGTGTTTATTTTGTATAACTTGAATTTACATTTCTAATGAATTACAGTACTTGAGTTCTCTCTTGAATCTATGGTATTTCAGTCAATTGTCAATCACATTTGTATTAGGATAGCATGTGAAGTAATTTGGGAGAACAGTGCAGTAGGAGGATTTGACATGTTATAGAATACTTGAAGAAATTGCAAAGTACTTATACTAAGAAATCAACAAAGAAGGGAACCAATTTTTGCTGAGTATCTAGTATATGTTTGATGTAGTACCTACTGATAGCTGCAACATCCTAGTTTGGGGAGCTGCAGTTAACTTGGCATACATCTGTAGTGGATCTATTCATTGAGGTTTGCTGTCTCTGGATTGCTTTATCACTTAGTAGATTGATATTCTGTGTATAATGGACTTGCTCCATTGTTGAGCAGCAGTTCAAATTCAGTCTTGGGATTTTCTTCTATCTATAAGGAAGGGTAAACCTAAGGTTCTTGATCCATCAGTATAAATTAAAATACCTTATGGATCTGCTAGTATATGATTCAAGAGAGATTTCTTCTCTTCATCATCACTTATACCACATAGGAACAAGTAAGATTTTATTTCTTTATTTTAGTTCTTGATACTGATGGCAATTTGACTGACAGAGGTTCACTGTTTTCTTTTGCAATGTTGTGGATCAAACTCAGGGCTTTGTGCATACTAGACAAGTGCTCTGTCATTGAGCTATTCTTAGTTCCAATACTTACATTTTTACACTTCACAAACTGCTTCCACCTCAGTGATCTCATTTGATCTTCATAAAGTCAATCTAAATGGTGGATGTTACTAACCTTGTTTACAATGAAGAAAATTAAAACGGAAAGAGGTTGTGGTCAGGCGTGGCAGCTGATGCTTGCAATCCAAGCTACTTGGGAAGGCTGAGACTGAGAGGACTGGGGCTGGAGCCAACCAGATGCAAAAAGTTCATAAGAACCCATCTCATCTAATAGCCGAGTGCAGCGATTTACACTGTCTTTCCCACTATGTGGGAGGCTGAGATAGAGAGGGTTAAAGTTCAAGGCCAGACTGGGCAGAAAAAAATATTGGTAAGACTCTACCTGAACAGAAGAGGCTGGGTACAGTGGTGTGTACTTGTCATGTCAGCTACAACAGGAAGCATAAATAGGATGGCTGCTGAACTAGCCCTCTGCAAAGTATCGAGACCCTATCTCAAAAATACCCAACACAAAAGACTGTAGGTATGGCTCAAGTAGCAGACCACTGCCTAGCAAGAACATAGCTCTTAGTTCAAACCTCAGTGCCATCCCCTCCCCCAAAGAAGTTATGACTTTGCTTATAAGCAAAGAGATGCAAAAGCTAGGAATCTAAAGCCCATATTATCTTCACTGCATCACTTTAGGTAGGGCATCATCTCACGTCTAATGAGTCCCATGTCCAAATGGTAAGACATGGCAGTATGGCTTTCTGACATCAAAGATTGCTACTGCTTATTCATTTCTGTCTATCTCTGTCCTTCTCATTGTCTATTTGTCCATATGTCTCTGTCTTACTTGGGATGGAACTTCAGACCTTATAATGCTAGTTAAATGTTCTACCACTGAGTTACACCCACAACAATGCCACATTAACATTTCTTTTACTTGTATTTTTTTTATTTTGGTTTGGTTTTTTTGCTAGTCGGGGCTTGAACTCAGGGCCTCAGCACTGTCCCTGGCTTCTTTTTGCTCAAGGCTAGTACTCTACCTCTTAAGCCACAGTGCTACTTCTGTCTTTTTCTTTATATGTGGTGCTGAGGAATCAAACCCAGGGCTTCAAGCATGCTAAGCAAGCACTCTACTACTAGGCCACATACCCAGACCTTACTTGGATTTTTGTTATCTTTGGGGTTTTATTTTTTTTTCAAATTTTTATTATCAAACTGATGTACAGAGAGGTTACAGTTTCATACGTTAGGCATTGGATACATTTCTTGTACTGTTTATTACCTCGTCCCTCATTCCCCCCTCTCCCCCCCTTTCCTTTTCCCCCCATGAGGTGTTCAGTTCACTTACACCAGTGTTGCAAGTATTGCTTTTGTAGTTGTTTGTATTTTTTAACCCTGTGTCTCTCTATTTTGGTATTTCCTTTCAATTTCCTAGATCTAATACCAGTATAGACGGTTTCCAATATACTCAGATAAGATTACAGAGATAGTGTAGATACAACCACAGGAAGATGATACAAGAACATCATCAATAGTAGAAGCTACAGATACACATGGGATGTTGAAAGTAGTTACAACTGTGATATAACAATCATTTCCATAACATGGAATTCATTTCACTTAGCATCATCTTATGTGATCACAAGGGTATAGCTATTGGGCTCTTGTGATCCTCTGCTGTGACTTGCCTAAACCTGTGCTAATTATTCCCAATAAGGGAGACCATAGAGTCCATGTTTCTTTGGGTCTGGCTCACTTCACTTAGTATAATTTTTTCTAAGTCCTTCCATTTCCTTACAAATGGGGCAATGTCATTCTTTCTGATAGAGGCATAAAATTCCCTTGTGTATATGTACCATATTTTACTGATCCATTCGTCTACTGAGGGGCATCTGGGTTGGTTCCAGATTCTAGCTATGACAAATTGCACTGCGATGAACATTGTTGTGCTGGTGGCTTTACTGTGATTTTGTTTGTGTTTTTTTTGGATAGACACCCAAAAGTGGGCTTGCTGGGTCATAGTGGAGTTCTATATTTAGCCTTCTGAGGAATCACCATACTGCTTGCCATAGTGGCTGAACCAGTTTACATTCCCACCAACAATGAAGTAGGGTTCCCTTTTGGCCACATCCCCTCCAACAATTGTTATTGTTAGTTTTCTTGACATAGGACATTCTTACTGGGGTGAGATGGAATCTCAATGTTGTTTTGATTTGCATTTCTTTTATGGCCAGTGATGTAGAGCATTTTTTCATATGTCTCTTGGCCATTCTCATTTCCTCATCAGGGAAGTCTCTTTGTAAGTCTTTAGCCCACTTGATGAGGGGGCTATTGTTTTTTTGTGGTTTTGTTTTGGAGGAAGGTAATTTTTTTAGTTCTGCATATATTTTAGATATGAGGCCTTTGTCCGTTGAATGGCCGGTAAAGATCTTCTCCCAGTCTGTGGGCTTTCTGTTTATCTTGTGAGCTATGTCCTTTGCCCTGCAGAAGCTCTGCAGTTTGATGCAGTCCCAGTTGTCCAACCTTTCTTTGATTTGTAGATTTTCTTGGTCTTTGTTAAGGAAGTCCCGTCCTGCACCAAGGAGCCCAAGTGTTTCTCCTACTCCTTCCTTTAGAGTTTTCACTGTGTCTGTTTTGATTTCGAGGTCTTTAATCCATTTGGAATTGATTTTGGTGCAGGGTGATATATAAGGATCTAGTTTTAGTTTGTTGCATGTGTTGAACCAGTTTTGCCAGCACCATTTGTTAAAGAGGCTATCTTTCTTCCAAACTATTGTTTTAGCTCTTTTATCAAAGATTAAGTAGGCATAGTTCTGTGGGTTCATTTCTGGGTCTTCAATTCTGTTCCATTGGTCTTCAGGACTGTTTCAGTGCCAATACCAAGATACTTTTATTACTATAGCTTTATAATACAGCTTGAAGTTGGGTATTGTAATTTCTCCAGCACTGTTCTTTCTGCTTAGGATTGTTTTTGCTATTCTAGGTCTTTTATTGTTCCATCTGAATTTCTGGATTGCTTACTCTATTTCATCAAAAAATGGTGTTGGGATATTAATGGGTATTGCATTGAATTTGCAGATAGCCTTTGGCAATATTGCCATTCTGATTATATTAATCCTCCCAATCCAGGAGCATGGGAGGTTTTTCCATTTCCTTAGTTCTGATTAATTTCGTTTTTCAAGGTTTTAAAGTTCTCACCAAAGAGGTCTTTCACTTCTTTGGTTAAGGTTATTCCTAGGTATTTTATCTTTTTTGGGGCTATTGCAAAAGGAGTTACTTTCCTGATTTCAGCCTCGGTCTTCAGGTCGTTAGCATAGAGAAAGGCCGTTGATTTTTGAGGGTTTATTTTATAACCTGCAACTTTGTCAAAGTTTTGGATCAGCTCTGGTAGCTTGGGGGTAGAGTCTATGGGGTTCTTTAGGTATAGGATCATGTCATCTGCGAAGAGAGAAAGTTTAACTTCATCTTTTCCTACTTGGATCCCCTTTATATTTTCTTCTTGCCTAATTGCCCTGGCTAGGAATTCTAGTACTATGTTGAAGAGCAGGAGAGAGAGTGGACATCCCTGCCTTGTTCCTGATTTTAAAGGGAATGGCTTTAGTTTTTCACCATTTAGAGTTATGGTTGCTGTTGGTTTGTCATAAACTGCCTTGATTATATTCAGGAATATTCCCTGGAATTCCAGTTTTTCCAGGGCTTTTAGCATAAATGGGTGCTGGAGTTTATCGAACGCTTTTTCCGCATCCAGAGATAAAACCATGTGGTTCTTTAGCTTGCTCCGGTTGATGTTGTGGATTACATTAATGGACTTGTGTATATTAAACCAACTTTGCATCCCTGGGATGAATCCAGTTTGATCGTGGTGTATGATTTTTTTGATGACCTGTTGAAGTCGATTGGCCAGAATTTTGTTGAGAATTTTTGCGTCTATGTTCATCAGGGAAATTGGTTTATAGTCCTCTTTCCGTGATGAGTCCCTGCCTGGTTTTGGGATGAGGGTTATACTGGCTTCATGGAATGTGTCTGGTAGTGAACTTTCTCTTTCAATTTCATTGAAGAGTTTGAGAATTATTGGTGTGAGTTCTGTTTTGAAGGCCTTGCAGAATTCTGCAGTGAATCTGTCTGGACCTGGACTTTTCTTGGATGGGAGTTCATTTATTGCTGTTTCTATTTCAATACTGGATATGGGTTTGTTTAGAAGGTCTAAATCTTCATAGTTGAGTTTGGGGACATGAATTTTTTCTAGGAAATCATCCATTTCTTCCAAGTTCTCGAATTTGTTGGCATAAAGTTTTGCAAAATAGTCCCTTATTATTTTCTGAATTTCGGTTATTTCTGTGGTGATGTTACCTGTTTCATCTCTTATCTTGTTTATTTGAGTGTGCTGCCTTCGTTTTTTGGTCAGGTTTGCCAGGGGTCTGTCTATCTTGTTGATTTTTTCAATGAACCAACTCTTTGTTTTGTTGATTCTTTTGATTTTTTTGTCTCTAATTGTTTTAATTCTGATTTGATTTTAATTATTTGCTTTTGTGTATTGACTTGGGGTTTGGCTTGTTGTTCTCTCTCAAGGAAATTAAGGTGCTTCCTTAAATTACTGAGTTGCTGTTTCTCCAGTTTGTTGGTGTATGCACTCAGAGATATAAATTTTCCTCTGAGTACTGCCTTTGCTGTGTCCCAAAGGAGCTGGTACTTTGTGTCCTCATCTTTGTTGAATTCCATAAACATTTGAATTTCCATTTTAATTTCTTCAATGACCCACTGATGGTTCAGCAGTGTGTTGTTTAGTCTCCATGAATTATAGGATTTTCTGTGGTGGCTGTTTGAGTTGAGCTCTAATTTTATTCCATTGTGGTCTGAGAGAATGCAGGGAATGGTTTTGATACTTCTGAATTTGTACAGATTTTCTTTGTGCCCTAAGATGTGATCTATTTTGGAGAATGTTCCATGTGCCACTGAGAAGAATGTGTATTCTGTTGTTGTTGGGTGGAATATTCTGTAGATGTCGGTTAAGTCTAGTTGGTCTATGCAATTATTTAGTTTTGTGATTTCATTGTTCAGTTTTTGGCGTGTTGATCTGTCCAGAAGTGACAGTGGAGTGTTAAAGTCCCCAACTATCAATGTGTTTGTGTCTATGAGTGTTTTTAGAGTCAGTAGTGTTTGTTTGATGAAGTTTGGTGCTCCTGCATTTGGTGTGTAGATATTTAGAATGGTTATATCTTCATGTAGGAGAGATCCCTTTACTAGTATGTAGTAACCTTCTTTGTCTCTACTTACATTTTTTAATTTGAAGTCAATTTTGTCTGATACTAGGATTGCAACTCCAGCTTGTTTGTGGGGGCCATTTGCTTGATAGATTTGATTCCAGCCTTTCACTTTTAGAAGATGTTTACTTATGCTGGATAGATGTGTCTCTTGGGGGCAGCAGAAAGATGGATCTTGATTTTTGATCCAACTTATGGGCCTGTTTCGTTTGATTGGAGAATTAAGTCCATTAATGTTGAGTGTTAGTATTGAGAGATGATCGTTTGTTCCTTTCATTATCACTATCTTGTTAAAAGCTGTGTCTTCCCATTTCTTGATCTGATCTTTACTATTTAGGGTTCATTTTCTCTGTCTGTATTGGGATCTTGATTATTATCCCCGTATAGTACATCTTGGAGGATTTTCTGTAAAGCTGATTTGGTGGAGATAGATTGATTCAGTTTTTCCTTACTGTGGAAGACTTTTATTTGACCTTTGGCTATGAATGAGAGTTTGGCTGGGTACAGTATTCTTGGTTGGTAGTAATTTTTATTTAGTGTTTGGTATACCTCATTGCAGGCCCTCCTTGCTTTCAGTGGTCTCTGCTGAGAAGTCTGGGGTAATTCTGATTGCTTTTCCTTTATATGTGATTGTTTTCTTCTCCCTAACAGCTTTAAGGATTCTTTCCTTGTACTCTACTGATCCTGTTTTGATCACAATGTGTCAGTGGGATGTCCTATTCTGGTCTGATCGGTTTGGGATTCTAAATGCTTCTTGTATCTGGATAGGTCTATCC
Source organism: Perognathus longimembris pacificus (assembly GCF_023159225.1). Taxonomy (NCBI): domain Eukaryota; kingdom Metazoa; phylum Chordata; class Mammalia; order Rodentia; family Heteromyidae; genus Perognathus; species Perognathus longimembris. The sequence continues at coordinate 61,340,920 of NC_063188.1, forward strand.
TTCTGGATATTTGGGAAGTTCTCAGTTAATATTCTGTTATATAGGTTGCCTATCCCATTAACTTATTTCTCCAAGTTTTCCTCAGTACCTATTATCCTTAAATTGGGCTTCCTAATCGTGTCTTGAATCTCCTGTAGCGATCTGTTTTGTTGATTGGACTGGATTTGTATTGATTTTTGATCTTTCTTCATAGATTCTAGGGAATCTTCAGCTCCTGAGATTCAATCTTCTGCTTCAGTTAGTCGGGACTACAGGCTAGCTACTTGATTTCGAATCTCTTTTCCTTCTGACTGGTCTTTCCTGATGATTCCATGTCATCTCTTAGGTTTTACATGGACTTCTTTACTGCATTAATTTGGTTTTGAGTGCTGTCTCTCAAATCTTTTACCTGGGTAGCTATCTTTTTATTTGACTCTTGAATTTCATTTATCTTTCTGTTTGTTGAGGCCATGAAATCATCTATTACTTTATGGAAGGATTGCTGTATTGATTCAAACTTTTCATTTAACATGTTTATCAGTAGACTTTGTAGAGCATTTTGAGTGTTCTTTTCTATGTATTTGATTTTTTTTCAAATTTTTATTTTCAAACTGATGTACAGAGAGGTTACAATTTCATACATTAGGCATTGGCTATGTCTTTGATTGACTGCTCTGTTTCCTGCTTGTTTTGAGTGGGAGAAAAGACTCCATTTTTTTGCCATCTTTCTTGTGTTTCTTCTGCCCATTTGGATTGGGAATGCCAATCTACAAGCACCTGTGAGCATTGTTTAAGACCCAAAGCAGCCCTTACTAAGCACTGTTGTGTAAATCTTATAAGTTCACAATTATATACAGATACCTTGTATACCTGTCTATAAAATTAGATTTGGTGTTCCTAAAGAATACAATTTCAATATAACAACCGATCCTGGGCCCTGTATTCAGTAGTTACTTATTTTCTGTTACAACCCTATGAACAATTCTTGTTCTTTTTTTTTTCTTTGCCAGTCCTGGGCCTTGGACTCAGGGCCTGAGCACTGTCCCTGGCTTCTCTTTGCTCAAGGCTAGCATCTGCCACTTGAGCCACAGTGCTACTTCTGGCCGTTTTCTATATATGTGGTGCTGGGGAATCGAACCCAGGGCTTCATGCATATGAGGCAAGCACTCTTGCCACTAGGCACCACCAGCCCCATTCTTGTTCTTATATTAGGTTCTTTTAGGACTGGCTTTCTCTATGAACCCCTTTGATTCACTCGGATTAAGCAGGGATATCCTCTATCCAATAACCAGGAGTCAATGGAACCTGGAGGTCCTGGCAGTAAGTCAGGAGTGAAAGTTAGAGGTAGAAAAGAGAATAGAGTAAAATGTATTGGGGGTGTGTGATGATTTTGGTTTAGTTTCAGTGACGTGGAAATGTGGAGAAGAGTAGAATCAGTAGAAAGAACAAGGTTAAAATGATAGACAATGGAGAGTTAGCAGAAAAGAGTGGAGGTGTTATTCATAGGAAAGTAATTTTTAAAGAAAGAGAACGCAAAGAGAAATAAAGAAAAAATACTGGAAGACAGATGCACAAAACAGAGAAAAATTATTAAAAAAAAATAAAATAAAATAAAAAGGAAAACCCCAGAAAAACGAACAACCAAAAAAAAAAAAAGAACTTGATAAAACAAACAAGTAAAAATGGAAAACAAGAAAACCAACGACGTTTCAGAAGTGAAAAAATTTTATAAAAAGTTTAAAAAAGTTTGAAAAGAAAAAAAAAATGGAGTCCTCCTTGTTTGTGTGGTCTTTCCCCAGTCTCTGGTTTCCTTGCAATGGTCTGCAGTCTGTTTTCCTGATTGGCTGGATTGACTTGCTATCAGTTTGCAGGGGGTGGATCTGTTCTGATCTTTCTCCCCTGTTGGTGCAATCCTGTGGTTTGCACAGATTGCAGGTAGGCCTTGGGCGTCCTCTGTAGATGGGGACATGAGCAGTCTCAGGAACTGTGGCTCCTCTGTCTGCTGTGGGGCCGCGGCCTTTAATGCCTGGCTTTGAATAGGCTGTGTACTCAGCAGGGCGGGGCGCCTCTGGCCTGGTTTACCTGGCTGAGAGTTGCTTTCCTGGGGGAGGTTCCTCCCTCCTGGGTGGGACGGCCACCTGGCAGAGCTGGCTATGGAATTCAGCTCCACTTCATGCTGGGAATTGGGCTTCCTCTGTGACAGGACCGTTTGTCTGTCTCAGGAACTGTTTGTTCCTCCGTCTGGTGTTTCCGTGCCACCAGTAGCTGCTCGCCGCTTTTGCTTTAAATTTAGAAATTCCGGCGGTCAGGGCGGGGCACCTTTGGCTAAGCCCCGGCCCAGGACGAGCCTCCGGCCTGGGCAGGGGGCTTTCTCCATGGCAGAGCTGGCTCTCGCTGGTCGGTCCCTGTTGCCCTTTTCAAAGATGGCTCCTTTGTCCTCGTTTTCCCCAGGCCCGCTTTAGTTCCAGTCTGGTCTGACCCTATGCCAGTGTCAAAGATTGCGCTTTGCTCTGGCGGTGGGGTAAGGGCTACCTTCCAGAAGCTGCTCTGTGGACGCAAGTGAGAATATCTTTCGTGGGGTACTCACGCTTTCTCTGCGATTTCAGGTCGTCCGTGCTCAGCCACTGTCTGGAGGATTTCTCCCTGGTCTATGCTGTGTGCTTTAGCCGCACGGAGTGCAGGTTGCTTTGCCGGGCACTGTGCTGGCACCAGCACTGGTGTGGCAGGTGGGACGCCGCCCGGAGCTCAAATCTGTGTTTTCAGGCGAGCAAAGTCGATTTTTCCTTCCTGGCCAGAATCCCTGTACTGTTAGAACTTACTCTGGCTGTCTTTCTAGGAGTAAAAGTTTCTATGGGGTGAGAAAGCCGCGATGTCGGAGGGAGCTCAGCTAGGGCTCTGCTGCTCCTCTGCTGTCCTCCCGGAGTCATCTTTGGGATTTTAAATGCTGTTTTTTTTTTTTTTTTTGCCAGGCTTCGCTCTACCCCCCATCCACGTTGGGGGGGGGGTTCTCTGCCTCTTCCTGTGTGGTCCTTTATCGCTCTCACGTGGGAACGATAGCCACAGGTAGCCTCGGTAGCGTGTGGTCACAGGGTGCCCCAAACCCACCAAGGAAGACACGGGTTTGTGGGGTCCCCAGGGAAGCCTCGGGGTGTTCTCGTTTATTCAAGGGAGGGGCCAACAGTTTATACCCCCAGAGGCGCGCGCAGGAGAGGGGCTACTGGATCTTAATGATTGGCTAAAGGACTGTCCTTCAGGTGATGTCACAGAACTTCCTCTATGGGCGGAGACCACAGCCCCACCAAGGACCGGGCCTCTGGGGTCCCCGCCATTACACATGTGGCCAAGCCGAGAGGCTGGAAGGTGGGAGGGGCCACCCTCCGCACTGCCCCAGGGCTGGGGGAAGGGCAGTGCCCCGGGACCGCTCCCATCGCCCTTCCCCCCTCAAGGCCAAGCCAAATCCCCAACACTTCAGGAGATTAATAACTTAAAAATTAGCTTAGATTATCAGAGATCTGATATTCAAAAAATAAGACCTGAGTAATGATAAACATTGTGTAGATGATTTGAGCATTAAAGTCTCATTTTTGTATGTATTAAGAACAGAAAGCACCATCCTCTAATATAAAGTATGTCACTCAGTGTTTCTCTTTGATAAGATTTTCTTTTCTGGGGGTGTTAGCTCTGGTGGACAGCTTGCCTAGCATGCATAAGGCCCTGGGTTTCAACTCCAGTACTGCAAACATTTTTTTTCCCTTAACTGTAAATAAGCACTCAATCAGGAGATATTCACTCAATGTTTATTGTGCAGATGAGAATATTATTTTGAAATTGTTACAGAGAATTGGTTTATTGAAGAATTTGTATTTATTTGTTTTCTTTTTTAATAAGATCTAGTATTGAAAGCTAAGAGCATGGTTTCTACTTAGTAAATAACAAGGTTTATATTCTACAGATTGACAGAAGAGAAAACTAGACAGAAATTGACCTTTTACTCTTTTTTTGGTACTGGAAATAGACCCAACGGATGCACTTTTGTTCTATCATTGAGCTACATCCCTAGCCACAGCATTTTCTTCTCCCTAGTTCAGTCTCTCTCTCTCTATCACACACACACACACACATACACACACAGAGTGAGTGTGTATATACTGGGGCTTGCTTTAGTGCTGTCCCTTAGATTTTTTTTTTAGCTCAAGGTACTGGAACCACAACTCCACTTTCAGCTTTTTGGTGGTTAACTGGAGGCAAGAGTTTCATGAACATCTCTGACTGGGCTGGCTTTGAAGAACAATCGTCAGATCTTAGCCTCCCCAGTAGCTAGGATTAAGACATGAGCCTCTGTTGTTTGGCTTTTCTTTTTTATGTTGAATATGGAACCCAGGACCTCCAGCAAGGTAGGTAAGTGCTCTACAACTGAGCCCTATCGCCAGTCCTTCAATCTACTTCTCATTCAAAGCACATAAAGAAAAGAAAATAGCAACTGTAGGGTTTCTCCATTATTTTTCTTTTCTGTGCCTTTTAATATTGATTTCTTGTGGTGTATGTATAGGAAGTTATTAAATTAGTTATTTTCTTTAAAATTTTTGTTATTGTAAAAATGATGTAAAGAAAGGTTATAGTTACATAAGTCAGGGGAAGAGTGTGTTTCTTTTTAGACAATGTCAGCCCTTCCTTCATACTCTCCCAGTTTTTCATTCCCTTCCCCATTATTTTTCCATTCTTAGAAAGTACTTTTCATTATGAGTGGTGGTATACATTTGCATTCCAGCACTTAGGAGTCTGAGGTAGGAGGACTGAATGTTTGAAGCCAGTGTGGACTACATAGCATGACCCTGTCTCAAAAAATACTTTAGATTCTTTATTACAGTGCAGTATTGGGGTTAGAACTCAGGACCTTGTGCTTGCTAGGCATACACTATTCCACTGAGCCATGCCTACAGCTTCCCCCTCCCCACACTAATCATTTGTGACTGTGATCTGCTTATATTATACTTTCTCTTGTAGCTGAGATGAGAGACTATATGCTGCTGTGCTTGGAAGTCAGACTTTTCTGCTCAGACTTTCCTGGGCCCACTTTTCTCTCTCTCTCTTTTTTTTTTTTTTGGCCAGTCCAGGGCCTTGGACTCAGGGCCTGAGCACTATCCCTGGCTTCTTTTTGCTCAAGGCTGGCACTCTGCCACTTGAGCCACAGCGCTACTTCTGGCCGTTTTCTGTATATGTGGTGCTGGGGAATCAAACCCAGGGCCTCATGTATACGAGGCAAGCACTCTTGCCACTAGGCCATATCCCCAGCTCCCACTTTTCTCTTGACCTCAGCCTCCCACACAGCTAGAATAAAAGGCACATATCACTGTGCCCAGCTATTGGTTAAAAAGGAGTCTCACATGTATTTCTTTTTTTTTATATTGCACATTAGAAGTGAGCCATTTGCACATAGGCATTGTTTCTCTAGTAAGAATATCCTCCTTTGGCCTCACTGTATGGGTATGTGAATGCCCAGATTCCTGTGTAATTTACCTTATTCCAGTGTATTTTATTATTATTTTATTTATTTATTTATTTTTTGCACTCTTGCCACTAGGCAATATTCCCAGGCCCTCCAGTGTATTTTAGATCTAGCTTCCTCTCTTAGTTTGGCTTACCTCACTTAACATGTTTTCTTCTAGGTCCATCCTTTGCCCCGCAAATGACATATTATTCTTTCTAATGGCTGTGTAAAATTCCATTGTATATATGTACTGCCTTTTTTGTTTTTGTTTTTGTTTTTTGATCCACTCATCTTGTAGGGCATCTGGGTTGTTTCCAAAGCTTGGCTATTGTAAATAGGGCAGCAGTGAACAAGGATGTGCAAGTGTCTTTATGGCATCCTGGCTTGTGATGCTCTGCCCCATAGAAATTGTTTTTGTAAAATTAAAAAAACAAGGCTGGATGTGCTGGCTCATGTCTAATAGAGCACAGGACCCTGAGTTTAAAACTCTAGTACTGCACAACTCACAAGAGCCAAAATATGGAAACAACCCAGATGCCCCTCCACAGACGAATGGATGCAAAAAATATGGTACTTATACACAATGGAATACTGCATAGCGATTAGGAATGGTGAAATATTGTTATTCGCAGGGAAATGGTCAGAACTCGAACAAATAATGTTCAGCGAGACAAGCCTAGAACACAGAAAACAAAGGGGCATGATCTCCCTGATATATGACTGTTAACAAAGGGAGATGGAGAGACAGTAGAGACCAAGTCTGTGAAACCAAAAAATGCTTGTCAAATGGTATTCCCCACAGGATTGGGGCAGCGACCCAACAGTATGTAACTAAAACCAAACAATTACTCAACATATAAAGGTCAAAAATTGACCTCTCAGGGGAATACAATAGCTCAAAAGCTATGTATGTATGTTCATATAAGACTACTGTCGACATATGGTCTAATATGGACATTACATTTAAAGCCCTAGGCGAACTTTCTTGGGCGTGGCCATGTGGCTACAGTATATGTTCTTGATACATTGTATTGTATATATGTCTACCTGACCTAGAGAAGGGATAGAAAAACAGGGCGTAAATATCACAAGAAGTGTACACACTGCCCTACTATGTAACTGTACCCTTTTTGCACAACACCTTGTCAAAAAATTTGTGTTCAATTAATAAATAAATTAAATTAAAAAAATTCTAGCACTGCAAAAACAAAAATAAATAAAAATAAAATTATTTTACTGTATGTGCCCATTTAAATAAAACACTTTAATCAGCTATATTCTATCCTCAAGGTAGAATTTCACTGTCTTACACAGATAGAACTTTCTGAGACCGGACTTAAAACTCTGTATCTGATACTTATGCTGATTGGCTGGTGCTCTACCACCTGAGCCATGCCTCCAACCCCTCATCTTAATTCTTGAATGTTTGAAACAAGCTTTTATGACAAGTGCATAAGTAATGTGTGGTTGGTAACTTGTTCATTTGAGTGTTTGGTTGCAGAATGGTAAAACTTTCAGGCATTGTAGAGATAATCGTTTTATAGATGAGGCAACAGAATTTGGTTATGGCTTAATGTTACATATTAAATGGCAGAGTGGCTCTTTTGGCTTCAGGATTACACTGAGCTACCTTCATAGTGGATATTCAGGAAAGTTTAGATTATTGTGGACTTGTTTTAGGACTACTATTTAACTTAATTCTTCTGGCAGTAGATGAGTTTATTTCCAGAAAAACTGAATGATATGCACTGATTTAGTAGCAACTCTATTAACAAAGATTCTTACCACTTATTCTTCTGTATTTTGACCTGGATGTTAAATTAGACCAACTAGCATTGCTAAAAATATTAGGATATTAGAAATATTTAGAATATTAAAAATATCATAATGAAACTTTTAAGCAGTAGTTAAGAAATGCTAAATTTGACTTAGATTCAGTTACCTTGTCATTTAATTTTAACCAATTATTAACATTCTCTTTCTTAGGCAGTCATTCAAGGGAATTTTCAAAAAGCATCTAGTCGTATAATGCGATGTAAAGATATGTTGATGAGACTCCCCAAAATGGTAAGTGAAAGTTCTGCATTTATTCTCCAATAGTTTATCAGTATTGGGGTTCTTTGTCATCCCCCCCCCCCCGCCCATAACATTGTCGGCATTTGTTATTTGTTTTCTTGATAAATTGCCATCCTGATTGGGGTGAGATGGAATCTCAATGTTTTAAATTTCTAGTTATTTTAAGTAGAGTTTCAAATATTTTTTGTGGTGGTCCCCCTACCTATGACCCTTCATGTAGCTTAGATTACAGACTTATTGATTGAGATTAGGTCTCACTCACTGCATGGTATGGCATTCAACTTCAGTCCTGATTTCCACATTTGATTAGCTGTGCTTACTGATGTCAGCCCCCATTCCTGGCCCTCGTTGATTTTTATTTTTTTATTTATTTTTTTTATTTTTTTTGGCCAGTCCTGGGGTTTGGACTCAGGGCCTGAGCACTGTCCCTGGCTCCTTCTTGCTCAAGGCTAGCACTCTGCCGCTTGAGCCACAGCGCCACTTCTGGCCATTTTCTGTATATGTGGTGCTGGGGAATAGAACCCAGGGCCTCATGTATATGAAGCAGGCACTCTTGCCACTAGGCCATATCCCCAGCCCCCTTGTTGATGTTTTGACTATCACTTTCTTTATGGCTAAGGACATCAAACATATCTTCATGTACTTATTAGCCATCTGTATTATCTCTTTTAAGAACTAATACATTTACCCATTTATTAATTGGTTTATTTGTTCCTTTGGTATTTAATTTTTTAGTTATTTATATGTGGGTTATTAATCCCTTCTTAAAAAGCTGCAAAATCTCCCATTCTGTAGGTTTTCTCTTCATTCTGACACTTGTTTCCTTTGATGTGTAGAAGCTTTTTATTTGCTGCAATGCTATTTCTTGATTCTTACCTTATTTCTCGAACTATAGAACTCTTATTCAGAAAGTCATTACCTATACCTATATCTTGAAGAGCTTTCCCTATGGATTTTTGTAGTAGTTTGAAAGTTACAGGTTTCACATTAAGTTCTTTGACCCAGTTTGGATCAATTTTTGTATAGAGTGAAAGATGAAGGGTCTAAAATTCAATCTTCTACATGTAGATATCCACTCTTGAGAATACCAGATGTTGAAGAGGCTGTCTTTGCTTCAACATGTTTTTGGTACCTTTGTAAAAAGTCATGACTATAACTGTGATCATGTATTTCCGAATATTTATTCAATTCCATTGGTCTATAAGTCTGTAAGTGCTCATTACTTCCAGAAATTTTTTGTCATTTATTTAAAATTTTCTACATAGACTATTATGCCTTCTGGAAACATTTCTTCCCAATATGTATCCCTTATTGTTAAAAAATTTGATATAGAGGTTCTTTCTATCTCAGGCTTGCATGTAGTGCCTCTACCTCTTAAATACTGGAGTTTCAGATGTGTGCCACCATGCAGGGCTAAAATATGAGTAAATTTTACTTCCTTCCATTGTCATCCTAGTGACAAAGAGAACCACAAATAGCATGATTGTTATCTAAGTTGGCACAAACTTAAAGCAAGATCCTAATTTGAAAGGGACTGACAGAGTGGCCCAAATGGTAGAGCACCTGCTTATCAGTTAAATAGCCCAAGTACCAAACATCAGTACTTACCCCTTCCAAAAAAAAGTTAAAGAGAAATGTTTTTTTTTGTTTTTTGTTTTTTTTTTTGGCCAGTCCTGGGCCTTGGACTCAGGGCCTGAGCACTGTCCCTGGCTTCTTCCCGCTCAAGGCTAGCACTCTGCCACTTGAGCCACAGCGCCGCTTCTGGCCATTTTCTGTATATGTGGTGCTGGGGAATCGAACCTAGGGCCTTGTGTATCCGAGGCAGGCACTCTTGCCACTAGGCTATATCCCCAGCCCTCGAAATGTTTTTATTTTACCTTCACTTGTTTTTTTCTCTGATGATCTTTCTGTTTATGGAGACAATTTTTTACAGATGTAATTTTCAGGATTTCTGAAGAATTTCTTTTTAACATTTTTACAAAGTTGATCTATTAGAAAAATAGTTTCTTAATTTTTATGTGCTACTATTAAAAATAATCTAAATTTGATGTCCATATTATTCATATAAAATAGCCCATGGTTTGCCGGCCTCTTCTTTGTTGAAAAACTATATATGTACTTTCAAATAGTTTTAATTTCAACATTCATATCATCTTATCGTTACATCTGTTGATTTTATTTTCTTATATAAATTGAGATTTTCAAAGGTCTGAGTAAATATTATTTACCCTGAGTAAATATTATTGACTCCCAGACTTCTGTTTTTATTTTTCCTATTCTGATCCTGGAGCTTGAACTTGGGGCCTGGGCGCTGTCCCTCAGCTTTTGTGCTCAAGGCTAGCACTCTACCACTTGAGCCACAGTTCCACTTCTGGATTTTTTGTAGTTTAGTAGAGATGAGGGTCTCATGGATTTCTTGCCCTGGCTGGCTTCAAACCCTGATCCTTAGATCTCAGCTTCCTGATTAGCTAGGATTACAAGCATGAGCCACTGGTGCCTGGCTTCCCAAGTATTTTTAATATTTTGTTTTTAGGTTGAGGGTCTTGTTTAAACTTTATGGAAATGTTGATTTTAAAAAATTTCAGCAAAGTGGGGTTCACGTGGTAAAGTGGGACCTGACTTCAAAGTCTGGCACTTCATTTCCCCCTTTTTCTTTTTGGTACCTTGGGAGCCAATCATGGCTCCATTCTGTCCATTTCAATGGCTTGCATGTCTAGGGGATGATATAGAGGTGAGGAATGGGCCAATAGGGCCCAATGTAGTAACCAAAGGGCCTGTCACCATTTCTCACAAGTACAGTCTCTGTACCTCTGTTTTGCATGCCTCTAGTTTATCCTGCCTCATCTTCCCAAAAACAACTCTGGTCCCTCAGTTTTAAAGGGGGGCTGATGGGTGAAGATCATCCATCTTCTGTAACTTCTTCAGGCCGACTCAGGGGCGTTGACCTTACCTAGCCAGGAACCTATAACCTTAGTCTACTTCACCAAGGGACTGCAGGATTACTGCAAACTGAAAATTAACTTTCAGTTATACAGACTTACCATTAGCTGTATATCCCACTTTACCACATGAACCTGAAATAAGCAGGCCTGGTGAGCAAACCCAGGACAAGCTTATTAGGGCCCAGTTGGTCAAGAACTCTAACCACTGGGAATGCTTAACTCTAACCGCCCCCAGAGTGCCTTGAGCCCTGAGCCAATCAGATTTGTACCTGTGTCCTAATCTTGCTTGAACGCCTGATTGTTGTAACTTTGTTTTTTGCCTTTATAATCCCTGTGTAATCGCAGCTCGAGGCTCCCTCCTAACCTCCGCTGTGTCGGTGGGTAGGGCGAGGCTCGAGTTGCAGCTCGCTTGAATAAAGCCTTGCCTTGCTTTTGCATTTCGGAAAAAAAAAAAAATTCAGCAGACAATCAACCTGGTCAGAATCAGAATGAGGCCTTGTTTTTCAACTTGTTTTCTATGGAATATTGTTCAATGCTAGTTCAGTTTGGCAGTGCTCTTGAGATTTCACTTGAATGTATAACATTGACTAATACCTGGAAATGGATTATCCATTACTTCAGTTATCAGAAGTCTTTGATACACAAATTAGGATTAGCTCTATGGTTGCTCAGGTTATGGCATGATTCCAGGAATTAATAATCAACTTTATGATGTTACTTTTCAAATTTTTTTTGTCGGTCATGGGGCTTGAACTCAGGGCCTGGATGGTGTCCCTGCGCTCTTCAGCTCAAGGCTGGTGCTCTACCACTTTGAGCCACAGCACCACTTCTGGATTTCTGGTGGTTTATTGGAGATAAGAGAGTCTCACGGACTTTCTTACTCAGGATGGCTTTGAACCACACTCCTTGGGTCTCAGCCTCCTGAATAGCCAGGATTCCAGGTGTGAGCCGCCAGCACAGGAGCTACTTCTAGCTCCTTTCAGGTAATCTCTTCAGTCTATTGGTCAGTTACCATCCATATTAGTGTTGCATTGCTACACCCGTAGCTCTGATAATAAAATATCTGTGATGCCTGCTATTTCTATTCAAGAATAAAATGTTCATTCTCATTTTTTCTCTTTCCAAAATATTTTGAATACTCTTCTGTCATAACAAAAACCTGGCTTCAGTTATTCTTAATATATTTGTTTATATAATTACTCCTATATATTAGCAGTCTCTCTTCTCCTCTGCCACCCTCTGTTTCTTTCTTACTCATTTTCTTTCTTTTTTGTGCCAGTACTCAAGCTTTAGCTCAGGACCTGGGCACTGTCCCCTAGCAGTTTTGCTCAAGGTTGGTACTCTACCACTTGAGCTAAAGCTCCACTTCTAGTGTTCTTTTGTGGCTAGTTGTAGATAACAGTATCATGGACTTTCCTGCCTAAGATGATTTTGAACTGTAATCTTCAGATCTCAGCCTCCTGACTAGGTAGGATTATAGGTATGAGCTACAAGCACTCAGCAGTTCTTTTTTTTTTAAATTAGTGCATACTAATTGTACAATGGGATTTCACTGTAATAGTTGCATATGTGCATATAATGTACTTTGATCAAACTTATCCATTCTATTACTTTTCTTATCCTCCTTTTAAAAGACTTTAAAAAAATCAGGTTTCATTGTTCTATTTTCATATATGCACATAAAAGAGTCATTTCTTTCACTCTTTTTAATTTCTCCCCTCCCACTGGCTTCCTCCAAAACAGTCCCCATTTTACACTTATCATTTATTTTTTAGGCTTAAATCCTACATCTGCCTGCTTATATTCTGACTTTTACCCTTGGGAGCTTTCTTTCCTCACCTTACTCCCACTTCCCAAGATTGTCTCTACCTTCTTGTTTCCTGTGTGGATAAGTAGCAGTTTCTTCCTTTTTTTCTTTTTTTGTGTGCCAGTTCTGAGGCTTGAACTCAAGGCCTGGCCTCTATCTCTAAGCTTTTGCATTCTGCCACTTGAGTTGCAGCTCCATTTTTGGCTTTTTGGTGGTAAATTGAAAATAAGAATCTTGTGGACTTTCCTAACTGGGCAGATCTCCTCAAATCTCAGCCTTTTGAGTATCTAGGATTGCGTGGATGAACCATTGGTATCTGGCAAGCAGTACTTCCTTTTCTTTGCATTTTTATTATATAGGTGATGTACAAAAGGGTTACAGTTACACAAGTCAGGTATTAAGTATGTTTCTTTTTGAAATGCACTCAAATGTACTCTGAATTGTCACCTCTTCCCTTATTTTCTCCTAGTTTTTCCCTCCCAACTCCCTTCCCCCACAAGTTGTATAGTTCATTTTCAACATAGTGTCTACTGAGTATCACTGTGGAATTAGTTCACCCTTTGTCTTACCATTTCTGTGCTTTCCTTTCCTTTTCCAAATCAGGTAAACTCACATACAAGATAAAAGGTACAGAAATCAAAGACAATGATGAAAGGGGAAAAACAGAAAAAAAAACACAAAAAGTAAAAAAACCAAAACACCTCTTGTTTCCACTTCTTGGAGTTCATTTTTATAAGCATCATTTTTTTTTTTGCCAGTCCTGGGCCTTGAATTCAGGGCCTGAGCACTGTCCCTGGCTTCTTTTTGCTTAAGGCTAGCACTCTAACACTTGAGCCACAGAGCCACTTCTGGCTGTTTTCTATATATGTGGTGCTGGGGAATTGAACCCAGGGCTTCATATATAGGAGGCAAGCACTCTTGCCACTAGGCCATATTCCCAGCCCTATTAGCATCATTTTATATGATCAAATGCACATAGCGATTGCGCCCTTGTGATCCTCTCCTAAGAATATCCTCCTTTGGTCTCACTGTGTGAATGTTTAGAGTCCTGTTTATACAAGAATGATTACATGGAGTTTTATCAGAGAGAGCATTCAATTATCAGAGTCTCTTTACTTCTGGAAAAATTAGAGAATTGTGAAAACAAATTTCTAAAATTCAAGTAGCTACTGCTATAGTTAGTGTACACAAAAATTGTTTGAAAACTATGGGTTGCTTGATATTTAGTTATCTCTAATATAATCCTTTATAGATAATATTATGAGGTTCTGAATAATCAAAAACTAAACTCTAGAGAAAGTTAAGTACAATTACCTTCCATTTGTAAATGTCCAAGTGCTTTTATTTTTTGCTATTTAACAAAGGAGTTTATGAATATGAGGCATTTTGATCCAGGTCACCCTTTTTAGTATTCTCACCCATCCCTCCTAACCTACCCTTTCCTCAGTTTGCTTTTTTGTAGGATCTACATTGAATTCTTGACTGCATTTCCCCTTCTTCCTCTTTGTTTGTTTACCCCTCTCCCCTTGGCCTCACTTTATCCCATTTTAAGTACTCATTTCCTGGTATTTATTTTGCTGAACTTTTCCTTTCTAAGGAATTACATTATTTGAGTTCTCCCTTGATGTACCATATTTCAATTAATACACTTATGTATACTTGCATACAACCCAAGCATATTTACTTATATGTTTATAAGCTAATTCTATCTCCCTGGGCCTGACTTACTTCACTCAAGGTATTTTTTTCTAGGTCTTTCTATTTCTTCACAACTGATACAATATCACTAGAAAGTAGTGGATGAGTAAAATTTTTATTGTGTACATATACTGTGTTTTCTAGATCCTTTTTTTTGCTGAGGCAGAATCTCTCTGTGTAGTCCAGGCTGGACTCAGAACTTATTTATTATTCTGTTTCTCTCCCAAGTGCTGAGTTTAGAAGTGCTGGGATTTCAAGTGTGCATTACCATACCCAGCAGTTAAATTTCAATTTAAAGTAAATATATCCACAAACACTTCTAGAAGGCTGACAGAATTATTTTTAAGTCAGATAATGAAATAACTAGAAATAATGGTTCAGTGTTCAGTTTCTGCATGTGCATGGTAAAAAAAATTAATTACATAGGTTAATTGGGACATAGTGATACTTTGTTGAATAGTGCATTCTTGTTTAATGAGAGGCAGAAAATTCTTCTATTTTGAGCATTTATTTGAAGACATTTTGGGGCTGTAGATATGGCTAGTAGTAGAGTGTTTGCCTAATAGGACCCTGAGTTCAAAACAAAAAATAAATTAGTTTATTTTCTTTTATATTTAAGACTGAAAACCACTTGTGGCTTGCAAATAATATTGAAGTAGGAGCTACTCTAGTGTGACACGTGAAAAGTGTCACAATTTTGGAGCAGTGAATACTCTGAAAATCAGTCTCATGATATGTAAAATGAGACTATGAAAATATGATTTCAAAGGTTACTTTAATACAATAATTCTTAGTCTTGAATTTTGAGAAATCTTGGGCCATATTCAAGGGGTTATATTTGTCTATGTGTATATATTTTTACTTCTTTCTCTTTAAAGTTTGGAATCTTAGAATTTCATTTTGATTGTTTGGGCTGTATGTTTTGGCTTGCTTTAATGTTTGATCATTAATGTTTCATTTCCTCTAGAGTTTATCTCCAGTACTGAGTTTTACTTCCTTGTAAAACTTTTATTGACACAAAGAAAACCACCAATTTGTTTCTGAAATTCTTTTCTGAAATTGTATTGTTATAGAGTTTTAGTTTAAAGATCAGGGCGCTGACTTTCAAGCTTTAGCTAGATTCAGTGGTTGCTCTTTAGGGCAACAGAGCTTTTGTTCTTTGGCATTATGTTAGACGTTCTTGATCTCCTGTGTTTCCAAATTCATTTAGAGTTTCCTAGTCAAATGTGGTTAATAAAAACCAGCAATTGACTGAGGTATCTTGATGATAGTGAATCTTTATACTATGAAAGTGATACCTAAACTTTGTTTTTTGCTATGCTAGGGGCTGAACCCATGGTAGGCAAGTACTCTATCCCTACCTTGCAGGAAATACATAAAGTTTTTTCATGTCTTCAATATAGTTTTGTAATTTTTATAAAGATTTTCACATTTAGCCAGGCACTGGTGGCTCATGCCTGTATTTCTAGCTACTCGGGAGCCTGAGATTTGAGAATCTCAATTCAAAGCCAGCCCAGGCTGGAAAGTCTGTGAGACTCTTATCATCAATTATCCAACAGAAAACTGGAAGTTTTGAGCTGTGGCTCAAGTGGTAGAGTTCTACCCTTGAGCACAAAAGCTCAGTGACAGCTCCCAGGGACTGAGCTCAAGACAGGACCAAAAACAAACAAAACAAGTCACTCAGATTTGTCTGCCTGAGCTGCCTCCAGACTGTAATTCTCAGATCTCAGCATCCTGAATAGCTAGGATTATGAGTTTGAGTCACTGATACCTATTTCTTTAAAATATTTATTTAATATCCAGCAACTTTTTGAGCTCTTTCATTAATTTTTATTAACTGTCTGTAGAACCTTTTAAATTGTTTACATTTACATGTTTTTACTCTCCTTTTTAGCTCTGGCTCTTTTGGTATTTATTCAAGGTGATAAATTACTAGAGGATAGAGGCCTTTTAAAATATGCTTTTTAGCCCCTTCTCCCCGGTGGTTAGTGCTGAGAGTGTGGAGTGTGTGCTCCGGGCTTGGAACACACATTTATTATTTAAAAATCCAAAAAGAAATCTAAAAAAATCCTTTAAAAAACCAAAAAAATATTTGCAAAAAAATCCGCGTCTCCCCTGCCGGAGACTTTTATTTTTTTTTCCTCCCTCCTCTTTTATAAAATAACCCGGTGAAGCAGCCGAGACCGACCCGCCTGCCCACGGCCCCACAGCAGCTCCAAGAAGAAACCCAGAGACCAAGGCCTTCCCGCCCATCCAGCCACCCGCCCGGCACCGCCAGCCTCTCTCCCAGCCAGCAGCTGGTCACCCCGCGGCAGCAGCGAAAGCACCCGGCCTTTGAGTAGTCGTGGATTCTGGTTGATTTTTGTCCCTCTGAGCTCGCCCTGCTCCCCTCCCCCCGGCTCCGGCCCCGGGCCCCAGCACTCACTCTCCTCTCATGGAAAGATCGCGGCCTGTGGCCCTGCGGGCAGCCGTGCCAAGATGAACCCCAGCGCCCCCAGCTACCGCATGGCCTCGCTCTATGTGGGGGTCTACACCCCAACGTGACCGAGGTGAAGTTCAGCCCGACCAGGCCCGACCTCTCCATCCGGGTCTGCAGGGACATGCTCACCCGCCACTCGCCGCTCCTTGGCTATGCGTATGTGAACTTCCAGCAGCTGGTGGATGCGGAGCATGCTTTGGACACCATGAATTTTGATGTTATAAAGGGCAAGCCAATATGCATCATGTGGTCTCAGCGTGATCCATCACTTCGTAAAAGTGGAGTGGGCAACATATTCATTAAAAATTTGGACAAATCCATTGATAATAAAGCACTGTATGATACATTTTCTGCTTTTGGTAACATCCTTTCATGTAAGGTGGTTTGTGATGAAAATGGTTCCAAGGGCTATGGATTTGTACATTTTGAGACACAAGAAGCAGCTGAAAGAGCTACTGAAAAAATGAATGGGATGCTTCTAAATGATCGCAAAGTATTTGTTGGATGATTTAAGTCTCGTAAGTAACGAGAAGCAGAACTTGGAGCTAGGGCAAAAGAATTCACCAATGTTTACATCAAGAATTTTGGAGAAGACATGGATGATGAGCGCCTTAAGGAACTCTTTGGCAAGTTTGGACCTGCCTTAAGTGTGAAAGTAATGGCTGATGAAAGTGGGAAATCCAAAGGATTTGGATTTGTAAGCTTTGAAAGGCATGAAGATGCACAGAAAGCTGTGGATGAGATGAACGGAAAGGAGCTCAATGGAAAACAAATTTACGTTGGTCGAGCTCAGAAAAAAGTGGAACAGACAGAACTGAAGCACAAATTTGAGCAGATGAATCAAGATAGGATCACCAGATACCAGGGTGTTAACCTTTATGTGAAAAATTTTGATGATGGTATTGGTGATGAACATCTCCGGAAAGAGTTTTCTCCATTTGGTACAATCACTAGTGCAAAGGTTATGATGGAAGGTGGTTGAAGCAAAGGGTTTGGGTTTGTATGTTTCTCCTCCCCAGAAGAAGCCACTAAAGCAGTTACAGAAATGAATGGTAGAATTGTGGCCACAAAGCCACTCTATGTAGCTTTAGCTCAGTGCAAAGAAGAGCACCAAGCTCACCTCACTAACCAGTATATGCAGAGAATGGCAAGTGTATGAGCTGTGCCCAACCCTGTAATCAACCCCTACCAGCCAGCACCTCCTTCAGGTTACTTCATGGCAGCTATCCCACAGACTCAGAACCGTGCTGCATACTATCCTCCTAGCCAAATTGCTCAACTAAGACCAAGTCCTTGCTGGACTGCTCAGGGTGCCAGACCTCATCCATTCCAAAATATGCTCGGTGCTATCTGCCCAGCCGCTCCAAGACCACCATTTAGTACTATGAGACCAGCTTCTTCACAGGTTCCACGAGTCATATCCACACAGCATGTTGCTAACACATCAACACAAACAATGGGTCCATGTCCGGCAGCTGCTGCTGCAGCAGCCACTCCTGCTGTCCGCACCGTTCCCCAGTATAAATACGCTGCAGGAGTCCGCAATCCTCAGCAACATCTTAATGCACAGCCACAAGTTACCATGCAACAGCCTGCTGTTCATGTACAAGGTCAGGAACCTTTGACTGCTTCCATGTTGGCATCTGCCCCCCCTCAAGAGCAAAAGCAAATGTTGGGTGAAAGGCTGTTTCCTCTTATCCATCCCATGCACCCTACTCTTGCTGATAAAATCACTGGCATGTTTTTGGAGATAGATAATTCAGAATTACTTCATATGCTTAGGAATAATTATGTCTATGTCAAGATTAGGCCTGTTAGAAAGAACTATCACTTCAGAATTAAGAGATTCTATTTTATTTGGATGATAGGTGATAGAACTGTGCTATTAGGAAAATTATATTTTTTAATCTAAAGGTCAATGAAGTTATTTAGACTGTGTGGTTTTGATGGGTTTATGGACTTGACAAGGGACCTAAAAATCTAGGGCAGGAAATCTCATAATGAGAGGAAATGATCAGATAAAAGTTGGAAAGGAGCTAAAGAGTGTTATTCACTTAGAAGGAATTAATGAATTAAGTAATTCAACTCTTCCCCCCCCCGATATCTTTCTTGTATCTCAAAACTAGATTATTACTCATTGTACAGTGACATAAAGGCAGAAGGCAATGCTATCTTATTAATCAGAGGTAGAGAAAAAATATTTGGAAATCTGAGTATATATTTTGTATCTTTGAGCACATGAGAAATAACTAATGAGCTATGTTAATTATTTCTGAGCCATTTTAGGATAGAGAAAGATGATTAAAGGAGGAGTTGGAAGACAAAATGTCTTTAAAGCTAGGTCGGTTATCACTGAATTATTTCTCCTCTATTATAATTAAGTAAAGTATAAAAATCTGTACTCTATGCTCTATAAATGTTTCAAAGATAAAATCAGAAAGAAAGGAACACAAATGTGGGACTGAAGAAAATAATAGGTTTGTTAATTCAAAATTTGAAAACAACTTATAAAATAAATTGCAAAAAATGAAATTATTTAATTACTATCAGTAAAAGTTATATTCAGGCCATGATGGTATGTAGCTGTAATTCCAGTACTTGAGAGGCAGAGAGAGGCAAGCGGTCCAAAAGTTGAAGTGAGACCTGTCTCAAAATCCAGTAAACAAAACTATAGGCTTCATATTGTTCTGAAAAGTTGGTGATCAAGCTGATTTTAATCAATAATAGCAACTGAGTTTGTGTTTTTGTTATTGTATGTGTATGCCAGTCCTGGGGCTTGAACTCAGGGCCTGGGCACTGTGCCTGAGCTTTGTTGCACAAGGCTAGTGCTATATCACTTGAACCATCACTCTACTTCTGGCTTTTTGGTGATTAATTGGATATAAGAGTCTCATGGAGTTTCCTGCCCAGGCTGGCTTTGAACCTCTTCCTCAGATCTCAGTTGCTTGAGTAGCTATGATTACAAGCATGAGCCACCAGCACCTGGCACGTTTAAGTTTATTTATTATTTAATTATTTATATAGTCTCATCTTGTCCTTGTAAAGTAGGAATAGGTTGGAGTTATCGTTTTTGAGCCATTTGATGTAACAGTGGCAGGATGTTACTGGAGCTCTCATTCTGTATTACAGTGATATACCTTTCTATGTTTTTGTTACTGTGTTTTTGCTGACTTTCTTTTTCCCTCTCCCCCTCCCTCTTACCCTCTGTACCCTCCCTCCTTCTGTCCTTTCTTTCTTTCCTTCTTGGACTTCTTAGAGATGGAATTCAAGGCCTTTCCTGTTCTAGGCAAGCACTGTACCACTGACTCATACCTGACCCCAGTCCAGCATATTTCTTTAAACGTATTTTTGTGAATCTTCTTCATATTTCCTTTGAAATGTTTCACAAGGTCAGGGATTTTGTCCATTTGTTCACTGACGTATCTCTGGTACCGAGAATAATGCCCAGTAGATAGGAGATGCGAAGTCAATAGTTACTCTGAATATATAAATGAGTGAGTCAGTGGAGCAGCATTGGTAGTAAAAACATTTTTGGTCATTGTATTGAAAATGCTTTAGGTCTCCTGAAAGATCTTTTAGTCTTTTAATAGCTTCATTATAAGTTTGCTATTATTTTGAATCCTTTTCTCCCCAGGAAGTAGCACTTAATGTTAGTACACTTGAGGGGATTGAGAGGGCAGAGACAAATACTGAGGAAATTGAATAAAGGCCTAGTACATGTAAATGTTCTTCTAAAATTTTATTTTCCATTTGTCTCTGTAAAAGTTCTGTTGCAGGCCTCTCTGTAGCAAGGGAATATGAGCTACTTTATTCTAGTATAGTTACAAAATTGAGGTGGCCCTGTGTGAACCTCTGGGGTCTGGGACATGTAATGAGTTAAATTGCTTTTTGCTGAAGTCCCAGGCATATGTTAACAATAGTATTCTTTGTTTTGGATTCAAATATACATTAGGTGTGGTGTGCTCAGGAATGCATATTGATTTTCTACTTTTTGAATGTACTGTACTAAACTTTTGAAGAAAAACAGATATTTCCATGTTACTCATGAATAAATTGTCTCAGATTCTTAATTGAGGATCTGCTTCTGTAGTCTTGCTCAGGTAAGACTTATAAAGGATTCCTTCCTTCACATGGCTAGAGTCAAATTCTGGATAGGTGATTTCTTCACATACCAAGGAGATATTTATTTAAATTACTAGAATTAAGAAATTTTTATATCACTATTTTGAGAGGCAAAATTCTATAGAACATGGAACCGTTGCAGGAACTGGGATGCTGATTAACCCTTAAGAATATTTTTTACTGCACAATTCACATACGTGTTGCTGCCTTCATCTCAATGGGAGTTTATATAAGGGGAATGTTTGTTGCTGTTAAAGAAGGTCTATTAAAGTAATTATTTCTAAATAAGCCCTATGCTTGGAGAATTCTTTGGGTCTGCTTCAGAATTTAGAAATTTTAAATGTTGTCTTTATGTCTTTAGTGCTGGTTCGAGGGCTTGAACTTGGATGGAGTCTGAGCACCATCCCTGAGCTTCTTTTGCTCAAGGCTACCACTTGAGCCACAGTTCCATTTCCAGTTTTAGGTTATTTGTTGGAGTTAAGAGTCTCATTGGCCTTTCCTGACCAGGGTGGCTTTGAACTGTGATCTTCAGATTGGAGGCTCCTGAAGTAGCTAGGATTATAAGTGTGAGCCTGTGGTACATGGCCATTTAAATTTTTTGAAAAGTCACACTTTCCCCCATTCAATAATTTTTTAGCTCTTTGAGTAAATTTCCTACTTCACTGGACCTTCATTCTGAAGCACTATAGTAGCCTATCATTTTGCTAAGTTGTGATTGCATTACACAAGACCTTCCAAATTCTGTTTGTAATCTATTGTGATGTTTGTCATACGTAACTAGTGTCTCAACTTTAGTGTCCTGTAGTTCTTCTTTATACAAATTGAGAAGCATTGGTAAGGATGATTATTTTGATATGCAGAACATATTAGGTATGTTTTAAAGAATGAACAACTGTTGATTCTTTGCCAGTCCTAGTGCTTGAACTCAGGGCCTGAGCACTGTCCCTGGCTTCTTTTTGCTCAAGGCTAGCACTCTACCACTTGAGCCACAGCACCACTTCTGGCCTTTTCTGTGTATGTGGTGCTGAGGAATTGAACCCAGGGCTTCATGCATGCTAGGCAAGCACTCATTCCCAGCCTGATATTTTTAACCTTAAGGAAATAATGAATCTGACACATTTCTTTCTTTTTATTACAGATTGGATATCTTCATGTTCTCTGTTACAAGTTTGGAGCTCAAACCCACAAGCAGAATAAATATGAAGAGAGTGCTTTCTGGTTGAGGTAATATAAACAAAATGAATGTAAATTCAGGAATATTATCATAAAGATCAGTTAATCCTTACTATAGGGCACTTTGACATATTAAACCTTTGTTGACTTCAAAAGTCAATATACCAAATTTATTACTACCTTAATATGTATTGCCTATTATTACTGTTATTGTTAATATTGTTATTATTTTGCTGGTACTGGGACTTGAAATCAGGGGCCTTTTGCTCTCTGGGCTTGTTTGTTTACAGTTGGTATGCTACCACTTGAGCTATGCTCCTACTCTGAGTTTTTTTTGCTGGCTAATTGGAGGTGGAGTCTCTTGGACTTTTCTTCTAGGGCTAGCTTCAAATCATGATCCCCTGAATCTAAGTCCCTTGAGTAGCTAGGATTAAGGATAAATCACTGGTGCCTGGCTTGTTTTTTATTCTTTCATGCTATCAGTTGATAGAAAAATGTATTATCCTCTTACTATATTATAAAGTAATTACTTCTCTATTACTCCTTTGTATCTTCATAAATGTGTAGCATTTTGTTGTTTTGGTACTTATTGCTGTCTAATGACTCCAGAATATAAGGTGTCAAAAGGGGTAGACAGGAGTAGGATCGGCTTGAATTATTAGCCTTTGATGAATTTTGGTATTTTAGTATCAGTGAAGTAAGTATATATTCATCACTTAGTGTATGCTGAGTAGTATATCAAGATTTATTCTATTGTGCTGAATCTATAACTATTAAAATTAAATACCTAGGAATATGGGGCTGGGAATATGGCCTAGTGGCAAGAGTGCTTGCCTCCTACACTCATAGCTCTCGGTTCAATTCCCTAGCACCGCATATGTGGAAAACAGCCAGAAGGGGCGCTGTGGCTCAGGTGGCAGAGTGCTAGCCGTGAGCGGCAAGAAGCCAGGGACAGTGCTCAGGCCCTGAGTCCAAGGCCCAGGACTGGCAAAAAAAAAAAAAAAAAAAAAAAAAAAAAAAAATTAAATACCTAGGAATAAACTTAACAAAGGAAGTTAAGGAACTTTACAACAAAACTATGAAATTATAAGAAAGAAATTGAAGAAGACAGCAGAAGATAGAAAGATCTCCCATGTTTATGGATTAGCAGGATTGGTATTATGAAAATGGTCATACTGCCAAAGTCATTCTATAAATTCGTCAAACTCCTTGTGTCATTTTTAACAGATAGAAAAAACAGTCCTATAATTCATATGGAAACACAAAGGGTTCCAAATAACCAAAGCAAACCTGGGCCAAAAAAAGCAATGCTTGGGGCATTAGAGTTCCAGCCTTCAAGCTTTACTAGGGCACAGAGCTTGATACTGGCACAAAAATAGATCTGAAGACCAATAGAATCTGTTAGAAGATTCAGAAATAAATCCATATGTCTATATTTATCCTATATTTGACGAGAGTTAAAAACATATATTGTGAAAAAGAAAATCTCTTCAACAAATGGTGCTAGGAAAACTTGATATCCATTCAGAAGACTGCCACTGGACCCTTGTTTGTCACCTTATACTAATATCAATTCAAAATGAATCAGAGATCTCAGTGTAAGACCCAAAACTTTGAAGTATTTCAGGAAGGAATAGGAGAAACACTAGAACTTATTGGAATACACAGGAACTTCTTGAGTAGAATTCCAGGGGCTGAGCAAATTGAAGAGGGAAGTAACAAATGGGAATGCATCAAGCTAGAAAAGTTCTATACAGCAAAGAATATAGTTACTAAGCTAACACACACACACACACACACACACACACACACACACACACCCCACCCCAGAATACACAACGAGAGATCTTTGCCAGCTATTTGTCTGAAAAGGGCCTAATAGCTAGAATATTCCAGGAGCTCAAAAAACTTAAACCCCTAAAGAGTCAATAACTCAATTAATAAATGGGTCAAGGAGCTAAATAGAGACTTCTCAGTAGTAAGAATTACCAATATACACATGAAGATATGATCAGTGTCTCTGGCTATAAATGAAATGCAAATAAAAACAGCATTGAGATTCCATCTCACTCCAGTCAGAAGGTCCATCATCAAGAATATGAAGATGCTGGTGAAGTTGTGGGGATGAGGGGAAGAAACCCTATTAGACTGTAATGTAAATTACAACTACCATGTCAATAAAGAGATTCCTCAAAAAACTAAAACCAGAACCACCCTATGACCCATTCTTGGGTATCTATTCAAAAGCCTCAAGTCAGGGTATAATAAAGACACTTGTACACCTATGTTCATTGCTACACTGTTCACCATAACCAAGTTATAGAAATGGCCCAGATGCCATACAATGGATGAGTGGAAAAAGAAAAAACAATATATCCAAGAAATTAACTAGTTGAGCACAAGATTTTACTATAGGTTTGTTTTGAATGAATAAATAGAAAATATATGATGACTGAGTTCTATATTTTGTTATTTATGACTGATAATTGAACATTTTTGAGTTTCTTATATATTCTGGACATTTATCCCTTGTTAGATAAATATTTTGCAATTTTTAAAAATTTTGTATGTTTTTTTCTTTAATCTGATAATGGTTTGTTTTACTGTTCATATATGAACAGGAACCAGGCACTTGAAGGAATGGGAAGGGTTTGGATAGAGGAGGGGCAGAACAATGGAAGGGGTGATATTGATCAAGATGCACTGTACTCATAAGTTAAAATGTGAAAACGTGCAACTGTTTAAGGGTAATAAAATTAAAAAACTTTTTTTTGCCAGTCCTGGGGCTTGGACTCAGGGTCTAAGCATTGTCCCTGGCTTCTTTTTTGCTCAAAGCTAGCATTCTACCACTTGAGCCACAGCGCCACTTCCAGCTTTTTCTGTTTATATGGTGCTGAGGAATGGAACCCATGGCTTCATGCATGCAAGGTGAGCACTCTACCGCTAAGCCATATTCCCAGCCCAAGGGTAATAAACTTTTAATAAAGAAATACTTAGGAAAAAGAAATAAAAATATATTAACTACATCCAAGAACCCTGTTACTGAAAAGCTACTCACAGATTCTAATACTTAGTAGTTTCTTAGTAATTGTTAAATGAATTTATGTGAAAAATCTGGTTTTCTGGAAATGTCACATAAAGTGCTTTAAGGATCAGAGTATGGAGTAAAACACATGTAGTTAATTAAGCATTTATCATTTAGTTTTGGTTACTTGAAGATGCTTCCAAACAGAATTATTGAGATGAAAGTATTTGGTTGATATATCTCCAGCAAAATATTTGTGCAAACAATTTATTCATGTAAGAGATTTTCTTGGAGCCCAAAAGTTGATGAAATTGTATAAAGAACTGTGAAGTGTAGGACAGGCTGATACACTTGTGTTAATTTAGAGTGCTTTATGCAACTGAAAGACACCTGAAATGTTTATTATCAATTACACTTTTATATATTGAATTCTTTAAAATATACTCAAACAATTAACTAGTTGAGCACAAGATTTTACTACAGGTTTCTTTTGAAAGAACAAACATAAAATGTATGATGACTGAGTTATATATTTTGTTATTTATGTATTGGTGGATTATTGAAAATTTTGAGTTTCTTATATATTCTGGACATTTACACTCTTGTTAGATAAATAGTTTGCAAATGTTTTATTCAATTTTGCATATTTTTTCTTCAATCTGATCATAGTTTGTCTTACTATTCAGGACCTTTTGCACTGTTAATGATATTCAGGAAGTTTATTCTTACAGCTATGTTTCAAGACTGTGAAAGCAGACTGGTGGTGGGTCAAATAGAGGCAGTGATTTGGTGACCATTTGGCTGGTAGTTTCTCCTCCAGAGAACTGTATTAATTGCATGCATTAATACTAGGTCATTTACCAACCATTTCATATAATCAACTAGGTTGTTCTTTTGTAGGGGGTTAGCTTTGTGTCAAAATTTATGAGAGCTTCTCTGTTTTGAAATGGCATTGTCTCCTTGAAGTTTCAGGGCTAGGTTGTACCATAATGCCAAGTGACACATGCTGTTGGCCCTGAGAGGTGTTTGGGCCTGGCCATATCCTTTTTGTTTGGTGTAATCCAATTTGTCTATTTTTGTTTTTGTTCTTTGTGATTTTTTTGTTTTCTTGTTCAAAATATCCTTGCCCATTCCACTGTTTCAAAACCATTTTCCTTATATTATCTTCCAGTAATTTTATAGTTTCAGCTTTAGTCCTTAATTAATTTTGGGTAGAGATTTTATAGTAGGGATCAAGTTTCATTCTTCTACATGTGATTACTCAATTCCCAAAAATTATTTATTGATGTCCTTTATGACATGTTTTTCTCATCTTGTTTTGAAAATCAAATGTCTGTAGATGCTTGAATGTATTTCCATGTTTTTTATTCTGTTTTATGTGACTAGCAGTGTCTCCATGCAGAGACATTTCTCAGAGTGGGGGATTTTTGTCTGTTCTGTGTTTGTTTTTATGCCTATATGTACTATGCTGTTTTAGTCACTACAGCTTTGTTATTATATTTTAAAGTTAGATAGATGCCTCTTTTGTTCTTTTTGGCTTATGATTGCTTTGGCAACAGATGTTTTCTTTATAGTTCCATATGAATTTTATGGTTGTTATTTTATAGTTCTTGAAATTTTGACAGATTGCATTGGATATGTAGATCATTTGGGTAATATGGACATTTTAATAATAGTGACACTTTTTGTTTTTTGCCAGTCCTGGGGCTTGGACTCAGGGCCTGAGCACTGTCCCTGCCTTCTTTTTGCTCAAGGCTAGCATTCTGCCACTTGAGCCACAGGTATACCTTCAGGTATACGAGGCAAGCACTCTTGCCACTAAGCCATATTCCCAGCCCTAATAGTGATTCTTATTCCATAGGTTTCTGAGTTTTTTCATGGATATATTACAGTTTTTTGTTTTGCCAGTCCTGGGCCTTTGACTCAGGGCCTGAGCACTGTCCCTGGCTTCTTTTTGCTCAAGGCTAGCACTCTGCCACTTGAGCCACAGGGCCACTTCTGGCCCTTTTCTATATATGTGGTGCTGGTGAATCGAACCCAGGGCTTCATGTATACGAGGTGAGCGCTCTTGCCACTAGGCCATATTCCCAGTCCATATTACAGTTTTCTTTATAGAGATCTTTTTTACCTTTTTGGCTAAATTTATTTCTAGGTGGTGTGTGTGTGTGTGTGCATGCGTGCATGTGTGTGTGTGTGTGTGTGTGTGTGTGTGAGAGAGAGAGAGAGAGAGAGAGAGAGAGAAAGAGAGAGAGAGAGTGTGTCCTGGGGTTTGAATTCAGGGCTTGGATGCTGTTCTTGAGCTTTTTTTGCTCAAGGTTAGTCCTCTACTACTTGAGCCACAGCTCCACTTTCAGCTTTTTGGTGGTTAATTGGAGATAGGAATTTTGTGGACTTTCCTGCCCCAGCTGGCATTGAACTGTGATCTTCAGAGCTCAGCCTCCTGGGTAGCTAGGATTACTGGTGTGAGTCACCAGTTTCTGGCTCCCACACTGATTCTGAAAAATATAATTTTATTCTTATTATGAAGGTATTTTACAAAGTGGTTACCATTTCATAAGTGAGGTAATGAGTACATTGCTTTTTTTTGGATGATGTCACCCATTCCTTCACTTTTCCTCAATGCACACAGATTTTAATAAAATGTAATGGTCTTATTTGACTTACACTAGATATTTATACATTCTGAAGAGGAGAGTCCTTGCAAGGTTATAACAATGATAGTATTTCTCAGCCCTTTGTGTGAGAGCTCACTGCTTTCTTTTCCAGAAGATGATTTCTTCTGCTTTCTTTCACAGTTACAAATTTACAATATTTCTTTTATGTTTTAAAACAAATATCATTTTTGCTAGATATTTTTGGATGTGAGTCAATGAGTGGATAAGCAGCATGACAGAGGAGGACTAATTTTTTGTTTATTTGTGTTTTTGCTAATTTTGGGTCTTGAACTCAGAGCCTGGGAATTGTCCCTGAGCTTCTTTTTCTCAAGGCCAATGTTGTACCACTGGAGCCACAGCTCTAATTTTAACTTCATTACTGTATACCACAAAGTCTGCCTGAAAAAACAAGCACACTATTATTGTGTCACAAACTTGTAATGAGAAAACCTAAGTGGCACAGCAGTAATTTGAAAAGTTAAGGGTATTATACTATGATGTGCTAATACAATAAATTACTAATTCTAAAAATGGCTATATATAAACCCTATTTTTAATGGAAAGTGGAATATATTAGCACCATCTGGTGGAAATATAAGGAATTGAGCACTAGCAATTTCTATACAGATTATAATTTAATGCAGTTAACAATTTAGAGCTGGGAGACATCTTACAGATCATCTGGTTCAGGAATTTAGAAAACATTTCTGTGATTCTTCTGAATTCTGCCAGGATAGCATCAATATCTTGTTTAAGAGGAAGATGAAACTTTTACACGATTCTCTTGAGAATATTTAATTATAAATACAGAAATTAGGCTTTAAATCAATTTTCTTCCTTAATATTTTTGGTAAGATTTTGAAAAAAAGATTTTTATGTTTAGAAAAAGCTTGAATAAGACTGATTTAGATCAATTTCAACTCTGTACAGATAAAGAAATAGAAATATAGTGAGAGTAAGAGATTTGTTTAAGAGAACATAACTGAGGCATTTGTAGTCATTTAGGAACAGTATTCCTCCAAGGGTCAATGGGGATTCCTCCTCTTTCATTCCTGATTTTAATCATTTGAATCTTATCTCTAGTTTTTTAGTCATATATCTAAAAGTTTATCAATTTTGATCTTTTAAAAATACCAACCTTTGTGTTTGTTGATTTTCCTTTATTGCTTTTCATTTATCTACTTCATTTCCACTCTAGTCTTTGTGATTTCTTTTTTTTTTTTTTTTTTTTTTTTTTGGCCAGTCCTGGGCCTTGGACTCAGGGCCTGAGCACTGTCCCTGGCTTCTTCCCACTCAAGGCTAGCACTCTGCCACTTGAGCCACAGCACCGCTTCTGGCCGTTTTCTGTATATGTGGTGCTGGGGAATCGAACCTAGGGCCTCGTGTATCCGAGGCAGGCACTCTTGCCACTAGGCTATATCCCCAGCCCAGTCTTTGTGATTTCTTTCCCTCTTTGCTTACCTTAGGTTTAGCTTGTTCTTCCATTTTCAAATTCCTGTGGTGGAATCTTTGAATAGTGAGTTGAGATCATTTTTCCCTATTAATGTTGAAACTTAGAGCTATAAGTTTTCCTCGCAAGAATCGTTTTAGCTATACCCCATATGTTCTGGTGTTTTATAGTTTCCTTCTTATTCACATCAAGATATTTTCATATATTACATGCCATTTATTCATTGGCCCATTTATTATTTAGGTATTTGTTGCTTAATTTACACATTCATCATATTTTCTTTTTTGTTGATTTTTTTAAACTTAATTCTATGTGGACAGATAACATACTTCATATAATTTCAAATCAGTTAAACCTAATGTGGCTGTGTGTGGTCAATATATGTTCTGATTCTAAAGTCTGTCGTTTACACATTTGAGAAGAAGGTTCTATGTACAGTTGATAAGAATGTGGCTAGAGTATAATTGTATATGTCTTTTAGGGTCTAATAGGCTTATAGTGCCATTTAAGTCTTCTGTATACTTTTTTGATATTCTTTTTACTTGCTCTCTCCATTGTTGAAAAAGGGATACTGAAAACTCCAACTATTATTGTGAAATTATGTATCTCTCCTTTCAAATTTGTCCTATTTTCTTCCAGTATTTTGGGACATAATTTTCTCAAAGGATTATTTACCATAAAATATCTCTGAAGGGCTGGGAACATGGCCTAGTGGCAAGAGTGCTTGCCTCGTATACATGAAGCCCTAGGTTCAATTCCCAAGCACCACATGTATAGAAAATGGTCAGAAGTGGTGCTGTGGTTCAAGTGGCAGAGTGCTAGCCCTGAGCAAAAAGAAGAAGCCAGGGACAGTGCTCAGGCCCTGAGCCCAAGGCCCAGGACTGGCAAAAAAAAAAAAAAATCTGAAGACACTTTTTGTCTTGACATCCATTTTGCTGGTATTAGCATAGCCACTCTAGCTCTCCAATAATTGTTATTTACATGGCATCTTTTATTTCATAACTATACATTTAAACTCTTTGTATCTTTGCATCTAATCTGTGTTTTATAGACAGCATGTGATTGGGTCTTGTTTTAAAAACTAGTCCAAAAATCTCTGCCATTTGATTGTTTAACCCATTTATATTTAATGTTATACTTTTAGATTTATTTGACACAATTATCTTTTACTGCCTATATTTCTCAAGAGTCCTTTTTATTTTCATTTCTATACTACCTCATTTTATCTTAAATTATTACCTCCTTTTGTTTTAAATTATTGAAAAACACTTTACCAAGGAAAATAAACATTGGTTTAGGGTGAAAGGCTGGAAGTAGATATTATAAACAAATGAATCCCTGAAAGTATGTAGCTATACTCATGTCTAATAAGAAAACTTCAAAATTAGTCAGAAGAGACTAATAGGCTCTCTTCATGTTCGTAAAGGGAGCAATTCATGAAGAGGGTATAACAATTGTTACCATTTATGTACCAAATAATGGGTTAAGCTTAGCTTACCCAACTTTGTTAAACAAATACTATTGAACTTAAAAACATAGATAGACCCCCAATACAGTGGTAGCAACAGACTTCAATACCCGACTCTCAGCAATAACTAGTTCATGCAGGGAAAAAAAATCAGCACACATCAGAATTAAATGACACCTCGACCAACGAACATGACAAACATCTAGAATATTTCATCCAGAATCTATACAATACACATTCTCAGAAGCCCACAAATTTTCTCCAAATAGATCGTAATTTTTGGATACAAAAAATTTTTAGCAAATACAAGAAAATTGAAATAGTTTTTTAAATTTCATCCAACCACAGCAGAGTAAAACTAGTGCTCCACAGTAAAAGAAACAACAGAAAATATTCAAACACATAGAGATTGAACAACATAGTTTGAACAACACATTTAGTGAGTGAGCCCTTGATGAAATAATGGAGAAATCCAAAAGTAGAAGCCGGTGGGAATGAAACCCAACCTACTACAACCTTTGGGAAACAGTAAAGACAGTGTTAAGAGGAAAGTTTATATATATATATATATATATATATATATATATATATATGAATGCCTACATTAAAAACAAAGACAGAACACAATAAAAACTTTGAAGAAATAGCCTAATGATGCTTCTCAAGTGCCTAGAAAAACAATCACTAGCCAAACCCCAAACTAGCAAATAGAAATAATCCCTAGTTCATGTGTTTATGAACTAGAAAAGAATTAATGAAGCCAGGCACCAGTGGCTCATACCTGTAGTACTAACTACTCAGGAGGCTGTGATCTGAGGATTGTGGTTTGAAGCCAGCTCTGGCAGAAATGTCCCTGTGAGACTCTTTATCTCCAGTTAACCACTCAAAAACCTGAAGTGGAGCTGTGCCTCAAGTGGTAGAGTACTAGCCTTGAGCACAAAGAGGCTCAGCGATAGCTCCCAGGCCTGAGTTCAAGCCCCACAACCAAAAGCAGCAACAAAAATTAATGAAACAAAAAATTTTCTCTAGAAAGGTAGTGTTGATCAATCATTAGGCAATCTGACTAAATGGAGAATAAATAAACTAGAAAATGTAGAAGAAATGCATACATGTGTAGATGCATTTGATCTTCCAGGTTGAATCAAGAGATGTAAATCACTTAACTAGATCTGTAACAAGCAATGAAATTGAAGCAGTAATAAATATTCATCCAGAAAAGAATATCCTGGACTTGATGGATTCACTACCTAAATTTTACCAGACTCTGAAGGAACTGACACTAATACTCTTCAAAATTTCCCATAGAAAGGGAAGGAATACTACCCAAATCATTCTATAAAGCCTGTATTACACTCATTCCAAAACTGGACAAAAATGAAACAAAGAATGATAGACCATCAATTCTCAATAAAATTCTTCTAGACTGAGTTCGGTAACATGGCAAAAGATCACATTTCATGATCAAGTTCTATGTCAAGGATGCAAGGTTAGTTAGTTCAGCCTATATATTGCACAAACAAGACAATAACAGTATCATCTCAGTTGATACAGAGAAATCCTTTGACAAAATTCAACATCATTTTACAATAAAAACTCTGAAAGACAGTAGGAATAGAAGGAATGTATCTCAACATACTAACAAACCTATAGTGAACAAATATATAGTGACAAATCTATAGTGAAATGTGAATAACTAAAATTTATTCTAAAGTCAGGAAGTAGGGTGTGCTGTTCAATACACACACATACACAGAGAGAGAGAGAGAGAGATCTGTTTTGTAGGTTAGTTCAGGTACAAAATGGAACTAATAGTGTGTCACAAGGGTATTGTGAGGCTTAATGAATATTATTAATGCATTAATGAAAGCAGCTGTAGCTGTACTTATTTTAAAATATATTTATATTTCTTAGACATTGAAGGTGTGTTCATTAAGCAGAGCTGGAGGCATAGCTTAAGTGGTACAATGTTTTGACTTCAGTCACCAGTACTGACCCTCCAAAATGCATCCATTAAGTAAAAGCTTATATGCATGTGTAAACTATTTTAGCAGAAATATGTATGTATTATTTGTATATACACATATCCAAATACAAATGAGCATTAATATAATGTCAATTATTGGGTATCTCCTAAGGAAATTTTGGTTTTTCTATAGTTAGAATGTCTTGCTTTATAAAACTAACTTTCACATATGAATTGGCTAATAATTTGTTTAGTGCATAGAAAATTGAAATGAAGTGTGATTATACTTGGCCTTTTTTGTAATAGATAATCTTGAAAAATTATATATACTTTGAAATGAATATGTATGCATACAAACATTTTTTCTTTTTAATGATAGCCAAAGCTATGATGTTGGGAAGATGGATAAAAGTTCTATTGGACCAGATATGCTGGTAAGGTTCATATTAAATATTGGAGTAACTTGAAAAATTGTTTATGATAGTTATAAAATTTTAATATTCTAACCTCCCATTTTTGATTAGATTATCTACTGGGCACATCATTTAATATCTGAGTGAATTAGTTTCCAGAAAATTTACATAGTAATATAATATACCTCATAGGTTCATAATGTACTCATGGGTACATATATGTTTATATAAATATATATGATATTTTAAAAAATGTTTGGGGTTTAAGGTTTTCTTTTATTATAACATATTTAATTTTGGAAGTTTTCCACCAACCACCTAGATACATGCTTGGTTATGAATGTTACTTTAAATATTTAATAAATAAAATATGATTATGTAAATAAGTCTGATAAAATTACTACATGTTGTAGCATAATGGAAAATTTTGAATATCTCTGTACCATTATGGTATGCCAATCAAAATGTAACTGAACATCTACATTATGTATCAAGTACTGTGATAATGGGAAAAAGAGAAAAATATGAAATGTAGTCTCTACCCTTATGTTTGAAGCATAAAAAGAGTGCAAGTGAATGTAATGAAGTATTATTTAGGCTCATTTCAACATGGATTAACTATGATGACGTTACATTTAGTGAAATAAACCCTTCATAAAAAGACATATACCACATGGTTCTGCTATATGAGGTACCCAGTGTAGTGAATTTATAGAGTAGGAGGTGCAGACAGTCAACTTTCAATTTTGGATGAAGAGAGTTTTGGAGATCAATAGTGGTGGTCATTGCACAACACTAAGATAGTAAAAATTATGTTTATATTACCACAATTAAAAATTTATAGGGCTGTGGATGTAGCTCAGGGTTACAGTGCTTACCTAATGTTCATGAGGCCTTGAGTTTGATCCTTATCACTGCAATAAATATTTGATATAATAATATATTATATATAGTTATATTGTCACTTAACCTAGTATTGTATATCCATGAGACTCAATGAACTGTAATCATTATAATAGGGATGTTTTCACACATAACATTCAATAAAGAGAGCAAGATACATATCAAGAACAATGCCAGATGCCTATTAACCTAGCTACTTAGAGTCTGAGGCAAGAGGATTGTGTGAGCCTAGGAGTTCAAATCCATATTGTTGAAGTCCTATCTCAAGTACGCATAGAAACAGACACACACACACACACACACACACACACACACACACACACACACATCTAACAGCAAGAAACCAAGATATAAAATAATAAAACACATACTATATTATTCCATAAGTGTAAATGCCAAAGTAGGCATTTGATGTTGGATGTATCATAATCATGAAATATATCATAAGACTAGAGCTATGTGGTTGTTGAAAGATACGGATAGAAAAGATGATTGTTTGGAAAAATGGCTATCACTGTGTAAATGTTAGTCAACTATTTTGTTGTAGCTTATGTCTCAGCTATATGTTTTTATTTCCTTTTCTTAAATTATAGGCTAAAATTCTGCGGTCCCTAGCCACTGTTTATTTTGATTGCCATAGTGGAGAATGTTATACTAAGGGTATCATTGCTATAAATCTAGCAAACAAGGTATATACAATTTTTACTTTTAAATATTAATACTTAAAAAAAAACTTTGATTCACATTTTGAAATCCAGTTTAGACATTTGTTTCAGTATTCCTCTTTAAAAAAACAACAACAAATTGTTACTTACTCTATGTACCAGAAAGGCAAGATAAAATATTGCTGTAATCTAAATGTCTGTGTCCCCATAAAATTAATATGTTGAATTTCACTTTTTTTGCCAGTCTTGGGGCTTGAACTCAGAGCCTGAGCACTGCCCCTGGCTTCTTTTTGCTCAAGGATAGCACTCCACCACTTGAAACACAGTGCCACTTCTGGCTTTTTCTGTTTATGTGGTGCTGAGGAATCGAACCCAGGGCTTCATGCATGCTAGGCAAGCACTCTACCACTAGGCCACATTCCTAGCCCTCATATGTTGAATTTCTAACTTTAAAGTTTACAGTATTAGGTTGGGACTTGGAGGTAATGATGTTGTAGTGAATTTCTCTAGAATGACATTGTGCTTTTATAAAAGAGGCTCAAAAGGGGGCTTGATTGTCCTTTCCTTCATGCGAGGACTTAAGGTAGGAGGAAGCAGCCTCTTACCAGATGTTCAGTCTGCTGGTGCCTTAATCTTGGAGTTCTCAGCCTTCAGAACTATGAGAAGTAAATTTTGTCCTGTATGTGCCACCCAGTTATGGTATTTTGTTATAGCAGCTCACAAGAACTAAAAACAAACAAGCCTTTGAACTCCAGTGAATTTTGAGAGCAACTTTTAGGTTTTTTTTTTGCTTAAGGCTGGCACTCTACCACTTGAACCTCAGCCCCACAGCTTCTTGGCGGTTAATTGAACATAAGCCTCACAGACTTGCCTGCCTGGGCTGCCTTCAAACTGAGTTCCTCAGATCTCAGCCTCTTGAGCAGCTCAGATTACAGGCATAAACCACTGGTACCCACCACTGCACTTTTAATTAAATTCGTTTGTTTATGTTTTTATTTAAAAAATTTTAAATTGTCATTATAGAGGTGATATAATAGGGGTTACAATTTCATAAGTAAGGTAATGATTACATTTCTATTTGGACGATTTCACTCCTTCCCTCACTCTCTCCCAGTTTTGCCCTCCTGTCCCACCCACATGCACTTGTACTTTTAAGCAGTTGTTTAAAGATGTAACCCATCAAGCAAAAACTAGAGCCAGGCTGTTGGCTTAGGGCTAGCTAATAACTTGGAAACATTTAGAGAACATGGTTAGTAAGAGTAGACATGACATGCATATCCTGTTAAAATACATTTTTAATTTTATTCTACCATTGTTTACAAAGAACTTATGAAAATCTCAAGATGTTTGCCTATTGAGAATATGGTTGATAGTGACAGTTAACATATTGACCTTGCCATTAAATTTGTTACTCCATGGAAGTGTTTTCTTAGTCTTTTCCTAGTATTATTTAGATTCAAGAAAATAAGCTCAGGAATAGGCCAAATGTTGGTATGTGATCTTTTATAATTTTGATTTCCTTTGATCTTGAGTTATCATGCAGTGGTTGAATAAAACAATTACTGTACTTTAAAATTGTCTTTTAAATCCCAGACTTATAATACTGTGATTTCTTTGTTTAAAATAGGAATTTTTACATCCAGATGGGCTTTTCTTAAAGATGAGAATACTATTGAAAGCCGAAGCAGCTAATATCGATATTCTTGAAGGTACTCTGTGTGTGTGTGTGTGTGTGTGTGTGTGTGTGTGTGTGTGTGACACACATTTGGAAATACCACCGAATTAGTTAAAGATAAGATCTTTTCTAGTATACTAGCAATAGGTATAATTTAGTGGTGGCTGAGAAGGAAACTGATCACATATGAAAGGGAAATCAAATAGGAAGAAAAAGAAGAAAGAACAGCAGCAAATTTAAAAGATTGTTAAAAAAAGACTGAATGAAAGCAATCAGTTTTCTTTCAGTCTAATGGAGAATTATAGCTACCCAACCCTTCTGAAGTTGCCTAACACCCCTGAAGAAAAATCACATTTTCTGGTAGATGTGAGGGAGTGTTTTATTGAGGAGCTTCAAGGTGGGGATTGATACTGAAAAAGTGCTGAGGAGAATAATGATATCTATGTCCACAGCCAGTCTGAGCTCTCCCAGGCTTCACGGTTGCCAAATGAAAATGATTACTTATTACATGGAGAGAACTTGCCTAATGATTATACTGTTTATAATTACTTTTATAACAGTATTTCCCACTTTGCCTAATTCTTAAGGGACTAATAGGTGCATTGCACAAAAAACAAACTGATATATGGGTGCATGTTATTTGACAAGTCATTTAATTTTTCTGTGCTTCAGATTTTTTTATCTTAAAAAGAAATGGGCTCTGGTGGGTCATGCCTGTATTCCTAGCTACTCAGGAGACTGAGATCTGAGGATTGCATTTCAAAGCCAGTCAGGCAGGAAAATCTGTAAACTCTGGTCTCCAATAAATTACTGAGAAAAAGCAGGAAGTGGTTCTGTGGCTCAAGTGGTAGAGCACTAGCATCGATTACGAAGAGGCTCAGCTACAGCGCCCAGAATTCAACCCCCAGTATTGGCCAAATAAAAAAGAGCTGTAGTAGTAGTGGTAGTAGCAGTAGTAGTAATAATATATATATGTATCTATCTATATAGATACACACATATACTTTGTATTGCTTTGAGAATCTTATGAAAAAACATATACATATAGCACATATCTAATTTGTTGTGCAATGTGTGTTATATATTTTCATACTTATTACTACTACAGTTACTACTCTGTAGATATAATAAATGAGGCAAGGTATCTGTATACACTGGTTCATAACAATATTTCAGTTTTGTTTATTAACAAAAATAATTTTCTTTACATTCTCTTAATGTGCACATGCTTTAGTATATTTTCATTCTTTTTTTTTTTTTTTTTTTTTTTTTTTGCCAGTCCTGGGCCTTGGACTCAGGGCCTGAGCACTGTCCCTGGCTTCTTCCCGCTCAAGGCTAGCACTCTGCCACTTGAGCCACAGCGCCGCTTCTGGCCATTTTCTGTATATGTGGTGCTGGGGAATTGAACCTAGGGCCTTGTGTATCCAAGGCAGGCACTCTTGCCACTAGGCTATATCCCCAGCCCTATATTTTCATTCTTTAATAAGTGAATTATTTATATAATTGTTATAATTACTTGTTATTCAATGAATAATCACTTTTAATAATTAGGACAATAATTAAATTTAGCAGTAGATCTAAATTTTATGCTAATTTAGTGTTGCTGAATCTTTCTATGAGCTTTAGAATTTTAACCAATTTGGACCTTAGAAACGCAAATGTACTGGATGACAGTAAGCATCTCACCTACACAGGTGGAAAATGTTATGAATTAGGAAGACAATTCCACTGCTTTGCTTTAGGGGAATAAACAAGCCAATTAACCCATTGAAGGATTGGATTTATTCAATTTAACACAATATAGAAAAACTGGGTAGATTATTGGGGTCATAAAATTTGAAGTTGATTAGTTTTGAACTACAATTTTTTCATTATAGTGTTTATCCAAATATATTTAAGAAATGGAGATTAACAGTGATTATCCTTTATTTTCAGATTGCTTTCACTTAACTCAACCTAGAAACTCCTCTTATTCAGAGTAAAAAATTTGATTACAAATTAGAAGACCCCCAGAAACCCACATTTTAAGTATTTGCATTGATTGAGAAATGTAGAAATTATTTTTCTTGATGGATTGAATCCAGGATTCTAATGCTTGGCAGTGCTCTACAAAGCATTTACATCCCCAGAACTAGTTTGTTTATTTAAAAAATAATCTTTGAGTCAGGCACTGGTGTAATCTCGGCTACTGAGGAGGCTGAGATCTGAAGTACAGTTTAAAGCCAGTCCAGGCAGCAAAGTCTGTAAGTCTACAATTAACTACCTAAAAGCCAGAAATGGAGCTGTGACTCAAGTGGTAGAGTGCTAGTCTTGAGTAAAAAACCTCAGGGACAGTGCTGGAGACCCTAAGTGCAAGCCCTGGACTAATATAAAAAAAACCTAAACAAGGAAATAAAATTATATTTAAGTAGTTGTACAAAGGAGTTTCAGTTGAACATGTCAACTTAAGTGTACAGTGCATCTTGATCAGTGTCATTCTTCATCCTTCTTCCATAAACATGTTTCAACCTGCACACATCCCCTCAAATTATCTGGTTTTTCATTTATGTAAACTGAATATTATGACTGCATCTGCTCAGTCCTCCTCTTTCCATTTGTCTCCCCTCATTGACATCATCCTCCCTGGACAAATCATGATCATTTCTTTACTAATGGAAAGAACTTTACTTGTAAAATGAATTACCTAATTTTACTGGCATTAAAATTTTATTGACATTTTTATACCAGAAAAAATCTAAACATATATAATTTTTTATTATGAGAAAATGCCACAAACTCTCTAAGAAAAATTTGGAGATTAAAAAATATCCGTGGTTATCTAGGCACCTGTGGTGTATGTGTGTAATCCCAGCTACTCAGGAGGCTGAGATTTGAGGATTATAGTTCAAAGCCAGCTTTGGCAGGAAAGTCCATAAGACTCCTATCTTCAACTGATCACCAAAAAGCTGAAAATGGAACTATGGCTAATGTGGTAGAGCACCAGCCTTGAGCAAAAGAGCTCAGGGATAGCACCCAGGCTCTGAGTTCAAGTCCCAGGACTGGCGTGCACACACTCTCCTGAGCACACACAAATACCCATTTTCTTATCATTCAAGAGACTATAAGCTCTTTGAGATCACAGATTTTGTGCGTTTTGTTCACTGTTAGTTCCCAATAAAAACACAATTTCTGGCTCAGAAAATATTCTTAGTAAACATTTGCAGAATAAATACAAAAAGTAACCACAACTGATATGATCCAGGAAACAAACATCCCCCAATTCTCCCATTCTCTTCTTTATATCTATCCCCTAAGCAGACCTTCCTTTTATATTTTGAAATGCTCGAACAAGTCATGCTTCCTCTGCATAAGATCCTTCCCTTTCCTGCTTCCGTTAGCAGAGTTCAGTAAGAGGTATCTTTGTCCAAGAGATGTTTCTTCTCCAATTCCTACATTCTTTGTTAATTAGATCTCATCTTAGAAATCCTAAAGGACTTAACTGTGAGTATGGGTTTTTAACACAACATACTATTTTAACTATGAGTTCTGTATGGCTTCCTTGCAATGATTACTACAGGTCTATAACCATGTATCATGATATATGATAAGCCCTTATTAAATTCTTATTGTATGAATAAATTAATGAATGAAAGAATAAAGTTGACTACCTTGCAAACAAAACCAAAAAAAAGTAACCACAGTCACTAAACTCAACTGGAAAATTTGATGATCCATTTTCAGTACTTTTGCTTAGTCTATTCTTTGTGTCTTATTGACAACATTATATTCTAATGTTGAACTTATTAGGCATTTTATATTAATGCTTATTTTTCCATGTTATTTTATACTCAGTAGTTTTAGTAATTGCATGCTAGTTCAATGCTTCCTCATAGTAGCTACTACAGAATTTTATTTCTTCTCTATTGTTATAATAAGCATTGTTTTAAATATCTTTATTTGTAAACCCTTTTCCATTTTCTTCAGAAATGCAATTTCTGAAATAAATGGAATAATAGTAACAGCAACTGTAATTTATTAAATGTTTACCAAGTACATTGCTATATACTGGCTCATGCAAAAAATCCTCTCAGTAACACCAACACATTCGTAGGATTATCCTTATTTTGCAGATGACATATTAAGGTACAGAAAAATGAAGTGAGTTGCCTATGCTCTAAAGGTGCAAATGATTTAAATTGAAGTTAGGTCCCAAGCTTTTGACTAGTATTCTCATCACACAATGTTTACCATTTGCTTTGTAGGTTACTTTGCCATAGAAAAGTGGCTGTGTCACCATTCTCTTTCTAGTGTTAGGATATTACTACTTTAAAAGATGTTGATGAGTTGTCAGGCAAAATATTGTGTATGAAAATTTTTAATAAGGGAATTCTGAATAAAAGAGAAAATTTCTTGAAAATTAGGATGTCAATATTTTTTTCTTTTATTAGCTATTAAAGAAGTGCTACGTTGTGAAATGAGTATTGACTTCTGTCTTAGCATTGCTAAACTGCTGATGGATTATGGAAGGTACAGAAAAATTGATTTCTTTCTCTTAAAGGCTAACATTTTCCGTGGCTTTTGTTAATTTATTCAGTTATATGTATGTATATATACACACTTTTGTGAGCATAATATTTATTATTGTGCTGATCAGTTTAGGTAGTTCTGCTTCCTTAGTTACTTTAGTTACTTAGTTACTTTACAATAGTAAAGATAATTTTTAAAATTCATATTATTTTTGAAGGAGATAGAATGAAATAAGTAAAATATGACTTTATAAAATAGGAGTTGTTCTAGGTTAAATTGTAGGGTAGAATAATATAGAACAAGAATAAAAGAGTGGGTGCAGTTCTGAAAGCTATATATTTCTCTGGCTTTATTTTTCTGGGATTAGTAATGTCATAAGAGACCTTGAAAATTTTACAGATCTTTCAAAGGTTCTCAGACTTCAGCGTCATTCGATTCACTGTGAAATAACCAGTTGAAAAGGTATTCAACTGTGATTAGACATCATGGAGATGCAAATCAAAACCATAATGAGAAATCACTTCATATCCACTAGGATGACTATAATAGAAAAAACAATTGATAGCAGATATTAATAAGGATGAAGACATATGTAACCCTCATATACTGCTGTTAGAAGTGTAAAATAGTGCATCTGCTTTGGAAATGGTGTGAACACACCGTAGGTTCCTAATTAAGTTAAATATAGTCATTATGTAATTTGGCATATTAGTCCATGTTTTGGTCATTGTATTGAAATGCTTGCAGCTGGCTATTTATGAAGAAAAGAGAGTTCTTGAGGTTATAGATTTGAAGGCTAAAGGTCATGGCAATGACATCACCTTAGTTGGGGCGTGTTTCCTCAGCTGGATGACATCATGGCCAATGGCAATGTACACATGTACAAGTAAGTAATCATATCCTAGTATAGTCTCCAGAGAGAGACTAAGTGAGGTGTCAGGCTTAGGATTTCCTAACCACTTGCTCTCATAAGAACTGCTTCCAGTTGGGCTGGGGATATGGCCTAATGGCAAGAGTGCTTGCCTCGTATACATGAGGCCCTGGGTTCAATTCCCCAGCACCACATATACAGAAAGCGGCCAGAAGTGGCGCTGTGGCTCAAGTGGCAGAGTGCTAGCCTTGAGCAAAAAGAAGCCAGGGACAGTGCTCAGGCCCTGAGTTCAAGCCCCAGGACTGGAAAAAAAAAAGAAGAAGAACTCCTTCCAGGAGATATGTATTCCTTTGGAAGGGCAGCATGCCCATGGCCTAAGGATCCAACATAAGGCATCGCCTCAACAGTATCATTGTGGGGGCTAAGCCCTCAATACATGAAGCTTTGCAGAACAAGCCACCTTCAAGTCATAGACCTCCAAAAGTAGTCTGAGCACATAGTCATACAAAACTTGTATACCCATTCATAGCAATCAAAATGTAAAATGACATGACATATGGGAGAAGTTGGGTTGAAATATAGTCACCAGGCCTCAGCCTAGTATAAGGAGTTTTTTGAGGATAAGAAGATCCCTTGGTATTAACAGTCTTCAATTGGGATAAGACATCTGAGACTTACATGTCACTGTTAACCAGTCATTGGATGGTGGCTGCCTTGGGAAGTGACTATAACCTTGGGTATGGTAGCTCTCTGCAGCCTAGCAAATTTGCGAAGAGAAACTGGGGAATAAATACTTTAGCCTTCAAGGGGCTCTCTGGATGGTACAGCAAAACATTTATGATGGGCACTAGAGATAGATTTTGAATTATTGAATGAATTTTCCTTATTCATGTCAACCAAGGGAAAATCCCTGCCTCACTTCGACGACCTTTTAGGTGAATATGACAGCTCATATAAATGTTCCAAATTTCTCTCTGAAAATGTGCTCATAGACAGTAATACAGATGTAAATTTTAATTCACCTATTCTTAGTGAAGTCACTTTTTGGGAAACTCATTTGGCAAGGAATAATCTGGTATTCTGTGCTCAAATTGGTTTCCAGAGATGATAATTGTGACCTAAACTACATATTCACAAGACAGTCTTAACCATTGAATCCTAAAAAGAGTTTTCTGATTTACAATATTATTATAACAAAAATATTATCTTTCTTTTAATGTTTTATTTACAAGTGGTTGTAAAAAGGGGTTACAATTTAACATGTCCATTTATGCGTGCAGTGCATCTTGATCAGAGTCAATCCTTCCATCTTCTCACTTCTCCACCTGCCCCTTCCTCCAATAACCAACATCAAGTTTCCCACATCCTTTTCAACATATGTTCATTGGATATGACTGTGTTTACTCACTGTTCCTTTTCCATACATCCAACTTTTAAATTAATAATACTAATATGAAGAAAGAACTTCAAATTGAATGACATTGTAAGTGCTGTATTAAATCCACATTAGGCAACTTTGATATATCAGAAGTAGAATACATTCTGTTTTTAGCCATTTGTCTTTTATTCAACCATTTACTCATTTGTTCCTCCTTACTCTTGAGAAGGTACCCATATTTCCACTTATATATAGGAGCCCTATATCAGCCCTTGTTGATATTGACATATTTATACAGAAGAAAGGGTTTCAGGCTTCTAGTTACAAACCAACAGAGTAATTCATTTTAAAAATTAGGCAATTAGCCAGGCACAGGTGGCACACACCTGTAATCCTAGCTACCCAGAGAACTGAGACCTGAGGATATTAGTTCCAAGCCAACCCTGGCAGGAAATTCTGTGAGACTCTTGTCTCTGGTAAGTATTAAAAAGCCCAAAGCAGAGCTGTGTGGTCAAGTGGTAGAGTGCTAGCCTTCAGCAAAAAATCTCAAAGGTAGCACCCAGTCCCTGAGTTCAAGCCCCAAGACTGGCACAAAAATTTTGGCAATTAAGAATTTATATTTTTAGCTGGGTGTTGGTGGCTCATGAGTGTAATCCTAGCCACACAGGAAACTGAGATCTGAGGATCATAGTTCAAAGCCAACTGGGGCAGGAAAGTCTGTGAGACTCTTATCTCCAATTAACTACCAGAAAACCAGATGTGGTGCTGTACCTCAAAGTTATAGAGCACTAGTCTTGAGTAAAAGAGATCAAGGACAGTGCCCAGGCCCTGAGTTCAAGCCCCACGACTGACAAAAAAAAAAGAATTTATATTTTTAGATTTCAATTTTTAAATATAGATTATATTTTCTTACTTGTTTGTGCCATGTAACATGCTTCTACCATTATTCAGTTAATAAAAAAATTTGATTGCATATCTGAAACTTGATTGTCTTTTTTTTTCAAATTTTTATTATCAAACTGATGTACAGAGAGGTTACAGTTTCATACGTTAGGCATTGGATACATTTCTTGTACTGTGTGTTACCTTGTCCCTCATGCCCCCCTCCCTCCCCCCCTTTCCCTCCCCCCCCCAAGATGTTCAGTTCACTTACACCAAACAGTTTTGCAAGTATTGCTTTTGTAGTTATTTCTCCTTTTTTACCCTGTGTCTCTCAAATTTGGTATTCCCTTTCAATTTCCTACTTCCAATACCAGTAAACACGGTTTCCAATATACTCAGATAAGATTACAGAGATAGTGTAGGTACAACCATAGGAAGGTGATACAAGAAAAACATCAATAATAGAAACTACACATACACATAGGACGTTGAAAGTAGTTACAACTGTGATATAACAATTGTTTCCATAACATGGAGTTCATTTCACTTAGCATCATCTTATGTGTTCATAAGGGAATAGCTATTGGGCCTTGTGATGCTCTGCTATGGCTTGCCTAAACCTGTACTAATTATTCCCAATAAGGGAGACCATAGAGTCCATGTTTCTTTGGGTCTGGCTCACTTCACTTAGTATAACTTTTTCCAAGTCCTTCCATTTCCTTACACATGGAACAATGTCATTCTTTCTGATAGAGGCATAAAATTCCATTGTGTATATGTACCACATTTTCCTGATCCATTCATCTATGGAGGGGCATCTGGGTTGGTTCCAGATTCTCGCTATGACAAATGAAACTTGATTTTCTTACAATCTTCTTTGCTCTTTTTTTTTTTTTTTGTTCCCTGATCAGGAATCTGCTTTGCTCTTTTACATTATACATTTGACATCTGTAGGTGGCATAGAAAGTTGTATTGTAAGATGGGCAATGCTTTTAATAATCATTTTATGAGAAGTTTATGTAGAGAAGTTTGGTTATTTTAGCAACAGTATCTAAGTATGCAGAACTTTACTGTTAACAAAGTGAATGCATTTTGCAGTAGATTAAGCTAATGTAGTGTAGACCTAGTTTTGTGATACCCACTTGGATGCAGGATTTTTTGCACGCATGAATTTATTTTTTTATTTCTTTATTCTTAAAGTGATATACAGAGGGGTTGAGTTTCATACGTATGCAGTGAGTACATTTCTTACCCAACTTGTTAC
Organism: Perognathus longimembris pacificus; assembly: GCF_023159225.1. Lineage (NCBI taxonomy): Eukaryota > Metazoa > Chordata > Mammalia > Rodentia > Heteromyidae > Perognathus > Perognathus longimembris. The sequence continues at coordinate 61,385,801 of NC_063188.1, forward strand.
CTCCTCCCTCATTTTCCCCCGCCAACCCCCTTCTACTCGCCCCCCGTGAGTTGTACAGTTGGTTTACACTATATAGTTTGGTAAGTATTGCTGTTGTGAATGTATAAATATTAAATACATAAAAATTTGAATACACAAACTGGATGGAAATACCACATCTCTTAGGTGATGTTTGATAAACGTTCACCTTCAGTCAAGCTTCCCCTTTTACAGAGCAGACAATTCCAGTTAACACATTTGTGAGATTCAAATAATATATGGTAATGTTGGGAGGAAGTGTGTATGCTTCTGATTCTAGAAAAGCAGGCAGATAACATTTAATATTCTGTTATTATGAGTCAGTTCTCTGAAATAGTTCAGTTCTGTTTAATCAGAGTTTTTCATTTATCTAATTATACAAAACATAAAACAAGGCAAACCTGTCATGCCCTTTTCTTGGAGCATCCTTACTACTTTATATTAGTGTTTCTCTTTTTTTTTTTTTTTGTCCAGTCCTGGGGCTTGGACTTATGGCCTGAGCACTGTCCCTGGCTTCTTTTTGCTCAAGGCTAGCACTCTGCCACTTGAGCCACAGCGCCACTTCTGGCCATTTTCCATATATGTGGTGCTGGGGAATCGAACCCAGGACCTCATGTATATGAGGCAGGCACTCTTGCCACTAGGCCATATCCCCAGCCCTATATTAGTGTTTCTCAAACTTTAATGTGAGGATGTTCAACGGAATATCTTGTTAATATGCAGTTTCTGATTCAGTAGGTCAGGGATGGTGCCTGATTACATTTCTAACAAGCTTTCAGGTTATGCCAGGGCTGTTATCCTACACTTACAGCGAAGTTTAGGAATCTATTGTTTTAAAACATCAAAACATTAAATCTCCAATTTCATATTCCTCCAGTTTTCTATAATTTATTAAAAACCAATAATTCTATTAATATTGTCTACAAATTCTCTTAGTCTCATATAATGCAAATTATTTGATCCTGGAGCCCCAAATTCTTACAGAAATTATTGTTTCTCCTCACTTGGAATTTAGTTTCTTCTTTTAACATCCTACAAATATAGTATGACTATAATGAATTAAAAATATCATCTAATTGTATTCTTACAAATAATTTACTTTTAATTTTAATTTTGTTAAACTCTTTGTCTATATTGATTTTTAAGTTTTTCTAGTTATAATCTTAGTATAGATCACTATATGTTGATGGTGGTGAAAAGTTTAAAAATCTTCCTTTGATTTCTGGTTAGGTAGCATGAATTAGTAACTTCATTCCTTGACAAGAATGTTAAATCAAGCAAGCCAGGCACCAGTGGCTTACACCTGAAATCCTAGCTACTTGGGAGGCTGAGATCTGGAGGGTACTGGTTTGAGGTTAGCACAGGCAGAAGAGTCTGCAAAACCATATCTCAACCCTTGGCTGTGTGACATGATGTGCACCTGTCATCCTATGCTATGTTGGAGATTGAGATGGGGAGAATCTTAGTTCCAGGCTAGCCCAGATAGAAAAGTCCATGAGACTCTATCTCAATGAAGAGTAAATTGGCATGGTTGTGCACATCCACCATCTCAGGATGAGAAGCTTAAAACAGGTGGATCACAGTCCAGGTGTACACTTGGGCAGGAAGTGAGACCCAATCTCAAGAATAACCAGTACAGTGGGAGAGGGTGAGGGAAGGAGTGACATTATCTGAAAAGAAGTGTACTCTTTATTTGACTTATGTAACTGCAACCTCTCTGTATATCACTTTTATAATAACAATTAAAATTAAAAGAAAATAACCAGCACAAGCCAGACGCCAGTTGCTCCTGCCTGTAACCCTAGCTACTCAAGAAGCAGAAATCTGGAGGATCAAATTTCAAAGCTAGTGAAGATGGAAAAATCTTTGAGATTCCATCTCTACTTAGTTAGCCAGCCAAAAGCTGGCTAGCTGTTAATGAGAAAGCTGAGCAAGTTCAAGGGCCTGAGTTAAAGCCCGGCACTGGCAAAATAACAACAATAAACAGTGTTAAAAGGGCTGGAGGTGTGACTTAGTGTTAGAATGCCTACCTAGCAAGCAAGAGGCCCAATACTTCCCCAAACCAAAAGAGTACCCAATTAAATAATCCATAATCTTGAATTGAAATGAAACTACCAAAATGTAATTAGAAACCCAAAGACAGTGATCTAGAAAAAAATCAATGCACCAAATAAAAATGAACATGAATGTAGGAGATGGGACTGGCATTGCCAAACTGAAATCAAGAACAAGAGGAAAGCAGCATCTGGTTTATATTAAATCAAGAATCTTTGAAAGTCAGAATTAGTACATAAAGGGAAAGCAACTCGTTCAGGCTCATCAGGTTAAAATAGAGACCACGAAGTCTTGGAAGTTAACTGCTTTGTTCCCAGGTTTCCTGTTGTATAAAGTTGGGCATTGTCTTTTCCAGGGGACTATAATGGGCTTTGAATTCAGGGCTTGCTTGGCTTGCATGGTCAGCTGTCACTCTACCACTTAAGTTATATCTCCAACTCAGCTTTTTAATGGTTATTTTGGAGATAAAGTTTTGCAGTGCTTCTGTCCAGGCTGGCTTTGAACTGCAATATTCCAAGTCTCAGCCTGTTGAGTAGCTAGAGTGACAGGTAGTGGCCACTGACACTCATGTAGGGCATTAACATTTGATATTTTTTGGGGAAGGGCCAAGTGTCTGTTCATCACAGCACTTTCTATGCCTTTGCTTCTCCAGTGTTAGGATTACAGGCGTATAGCACTATGTTACTTTATTTAGATAATTGTTTCTGAATACATTTTTGGGTATTACAATTAAATATTTTTGAGCATTACAGATTCTGCGCATTAAATGAGCTTTTGAAAGAAATTTTTATATGCCTAATATTTTTCTATACACTAATACTGTAAAAATAGGAATTGCTTGTCTCCAAAATATGTTTGGCCCTGAGATTTAGTAAACTCATGCTTTAGAATGCAGCAATAATGTAAAATTTTATTTATAAATGATATATATTCTTCTGGAATTTAATAGCATTATTTTAAGTGAGTTACAGAAATTGTAAACCAACTGCATAGAAAATGAGACAGGTACAATAACAAGGACCTAATTCTCTCAATAATAATTCCTTCCTGAGATAGACCTAATAGATTGTCATTAGTCACTGAAAAATAAGAATGAATATTCACCAGCCCATGGGATTTTAGTTAATGATGTTCATAGAGAAATTCCCACATATCTAAACCATTTGTAAGAGTTAGCACTAGGTATTGCATCTCCTCTCCTGTTTCCTGTCAGATGTCCACATTATGTATTTTGCAAGACATCCAAATATTTTGTTGTAATGAGTTTTTAAATGAAGGTACTTTTTTTTTTTTTTGGCCAGTCCTGGGCCTTGGACTCAGGGCCTGAGCACTGTCCCTGGCTTCTTCCCGCTCAAGGCTAGCACTCTGCCACTTGAGCCACAGCGCTACTTCTGGCCGTTTTCTGTATATGTGGTGCTGGGGAATCGAACCTAGGGCCTCATGTATCCGAGGCAGGCACTCTTGCCACTAGGCTATATCCCCAGCCCCAAAATGAAGGTACTTTTAAGAGTCATAGTTTCAGCATGTAGGAAATGAAGGTAGCAGAGAAAATATACTGAGGTCTTGCATCTTCAGTATGTTTTATTGTGATCCTATGCTTTTTTTCTCCTGGGAGACTTACCTTTAGAGAGTTTGACGTGAGTAAAGGAAGTAGAATTTTTTTTTTTACTTGATTTCTCTTGGAGACTGAATTCATTTTTCCTTATTTGTATGTTGGTACACTGAAATTCATTCAGTCAAAACTTTGGCATGTTGTCTAGGGTCTGTACAAAAAACCAACATGAAAAACAAAAACAAAAACAAAAAAAAAGAAAAACAGCCATTCCTCTAATGAATATATAGTCTGTTGTAGTAAATTAAGCATATATGTGTTCAGTCAACTGACAATAAAAATGCAGATTATGAGAAATTATAAATAATATATGAGCTTGTGAGAATCAGCTGTGAGCTGTATTGATCGGCAAATGCTTTATGGAAAAGATAGGAACACAATGAATACAATTTGCATAGGACTTCTAGGCAAAAATATCAGAGCTCACTCTGATCAATTTGGGCCAGTTATTTCATCTACTCAAGTAAGTTAGCTTTTATGCCAGGGGCAGCATGTGGACAATGTAGTCACGGCTTTCAGGGAACTTAAAAGTTTTGCTAAAAAGAGAATATATGTACCCAGGGTACCAAAATCAGTCACAGTGAGATCCTGGGTAAAACCGTAGGGGAGAACAACAAAAGAAAAAGGTATAATTTCACATAGTATATTGAAAATAACAACAATGATAAACCACTTATTTCCATGCCTTGGAGTTCATTTCACTTAGCATCATCTTATGTGATCATATGTACATAGCTATTGAGCTATTGTGATCATTGTTTATCAGAACTAGGGAAGGGAAGGGGAACATCAAAATGGAGACATACAGGGTACAAGGCAAACCAATGCAAGAGCAACACTTACAAGACATTATGCTGTAAACCAACTGTACAACTTAGCGGGACAGAGGGACTTGGGGAGGAGGAAAGGTTGGAGCAAAATGAAGGAGGAGGTAATAACTTGGGTAAGTATTGTACTCACTGCCTTACATATGAAATTGTAACCCCTCTATACATCATTTTGACAATGAATAAATTAAAAAAAGAATATATGTAAAGGAAACAATACAAGCCAGCATATGGAAAATGGTGCAACTGATAGCGGACTGGGTACATCAGAAAGACTGTAAGTTTTCATGAAAATCTCAATGCATGTAATTTAATTAAACAGAAATTAGGTTAAATTCAATTATTTATTGTTAATAAATAGGTTTATTTAGACATCTAATGTCATTATCTAAACTCAGACACACTTTAAAAAACTCCAGACGATTATTGAAGGATCTCTTTTAAAAGCTATCTAATTTTTTTACATTTGTGCCAGTACTCTGTTTATTTACTAACTGAAAATAGCTAGTATATTTTCAGATATTAAATTATTTTGATATAGACAGTTCTATACTTGTCTTCCTTTTCCTGGGGTCATGATACACAGGTGTGTAAATAACTCTGTTCCAGAGATTGCTTTTGCTGTCTTTGTCCACAAAAATAGCGTAGAATGGACTCCTGTGTTAGATACACTTTTATCTGGATTGCTTTGCTCACAGGGGAATAAATTTTTAGTACTATTGACCAAAAATGAGTTCTTTTACCTACACTACTTAAATTTGTATCTTTTTGAGCAGAGAATCTGCTGGATTTGTTTTCCTAAAGAAAATATGTGACCATTATAAGTCATCAGAACATGTTGGGAAAGCTGAATTGTTCCACATTGACATGCTTTTACAAAGAAAGGAAGATCTGCTTGCCAGGGAGAAGATTGAAGAAATCCTTCAAGGTCAGTACAATTTCTGTAGATGTTTTAGAAATATTTCAGTTTGCATATAATCCTAAAATAAATGTCAGAGCAGTAATGAACTCTTCAGATCAACAGGTTTCTCACACTTTTTTTCTCCCTAGTAACACCACACTTGCCCAGATTTTTACAAACTCAGTACAACAGGATGAGAAAGTAAGAAAAAATAATAAAATACATTCAAGCATAGACAAACCTTTGTGCTAAAATCTCATCTATAGTGGAAAATTGTGAAGTTACAAGCCCAACTTCATGTTTCCAGTTTGACTTTAAATTAGTTCTGTGGCTTGGGCAAGTAAATATCTAGACTTCAGCCCTTTCAACTATAAATTGAGGATTACGAACTAAATTCCTGGTTTTTAAACATGTTTTTAGTAGCAGCATTCCTACACAAACTCTACTCTGGGTAAAGAAGAAATATAGAACCAAATCTGCTCAGCATTCCCCTAACCCTCCACCTTTCTTCATAGCCTCATACCCTAAAGAACACAGCCAACATGATCCCTGTCTTAAAAAATTCTTTCTCCTACCTTACCCTTCCAACTTTATAAGTGAAGAGACTTACTGGAATGACAATCGCTATTGTTGATGTTAATGATTATTTGGAGTGGAATATTTTAGGTAATATGCTTGAGTTTTTGTACATAAGCCTCATATAGAGTCATTAGCTTGTAAAAGGAAATCATCTGACTATTTGATGCTCAGAGCTGTTTGAACTTAGATTCTATGAGCCATATTTTATTGATGACACACTCTCCAGATCTTCACTAAGAATTCAATCTTTTAGATCCACTTTTGATAAGCTTATTTATCTGGTTTCCCAACACTCAACATTTTAATGGTAGCTTGTTAGAACTAGAGAAAAAGTCCTCAGGGAAATATACAGGTAACCTGATCACAAGGTACAGTCTTTCATAAACTTGGCAAGTGCTGTACCATTAAACTATACCACAGCCCTACAATAATAATAATAATTTAAAAATAGATTCAGATCTTTTTTAAAATATAGGACTTTGTACTATATTATAATTTCTACAGGCATCATTGTATACTTCTATCTTTTTTTTACTTTGATAAAATTTTATTTTGTTATATTTGTTTGTGGTTCCTATGTTTTAGGGCCCGTATCTAAGAAAAAGTCCCAGTGCAATGTTCTGAAGGTATATTTCTATCTTTAAGAGACAAGGGAGAACGAAAGTGTGACTCATCTAGAAGAGTGTCAGCCTTGAGTTAAAAAAGGCTAAAAAAGAGAGAGAGACAGACAGGCAGACAGATGAGAGAAAGACACACACAGAGAGTCAGAGAAAGAGAGAGGAGACAGGGGACAAGCGACAAGAATCAAGAGATATGGACTAGTCTTAGATGCCTAGGTCATATGATCCTCCTGCTTCAGCTTCCCAGATTCTGGGAGTGCCCACTTTACTGTTAAAGATTATTAGCACAATGAAATTACAGCAGTTGTTAACATTGTTGACCTTAAACAGTCAAGAAATAGTTAAATTATGCTTAAGAATACTAGGGAGAGCTAGGTGCTGGTGGCTCACATGTATAATCCTAGCTACTCAAGAGGCTGAGATCTGAGGATTGTGGTTTGAAGCCAGCCTGGGCAGGAAAGTCTGTGATATTCTCGTCTCCAATTAACCAGCAAAAAGCTGCAAGTGGAGCTGTGGCTCAAGTGGTAAAGTGCTAGCCTTGAGTACAAAAGCTTAGGGACACTGCCCAGGCCCTGCGTTTAAGCCTCAGGAATTACATGCATGTGTATGCACATGTACGCATGTACACACACACACACACACACACACTAAAAAAGAAAACTAAGGAGTATATTTGATTTTTGTAGTAGTTAAAAACTTCCATTAAATGATTTAGGCTTTTTAAATGAAAAATGTTTATATTTAGGAAAGTAAACTAGCAGCCAACCAGAAAACTTGATTTTACAAAATATTTTTTTCCTGAAATTCTAGTTAGATCAAGTTTTATTATTCAATCTAATTATACATTTATATTATCAATGCATCATAATATTTATGTAGATACATTAAGCAACTTTTCATTATCAAGTGAGTATTTTTAACTAAGTCATAGAACAGGCTATGGTTGCTGACTCTGCTAAGTTATTAGAGATTCTTAGAGTTCCAATCAACACTTGTGGAAATTGATGGTTTGTGCCAAAGGGGCAGAAGAGGAGGGCATATAGAATTCTATTATAGTTTAAATTTTACCTAAATGCGCTATTGTATTGTTACACTGTAAATGTCTAGACCACAAATAATCAGACGTAAGCTGTGACTTAATCTAATAAAGTTTATGTGTAAGTGTGCTCATAAAGTATTTTCCAGAGACTTTAAGGTATAATTGGCCTTTCTTGTGAACTTGAGCTGATCTGTTTTGTACATAATAGTATAAGCAGTTTTTATTAATGGTCTCTGGCACTGCTGTCTGCTCATTCAAAATAATCTTATTAAGGCAACAGATGATTATCTAATTTAGAACATGGGAAATAAATTAAAAAGAGACAAGGCTGGAAATGTATCACAGACTGATGGGAGAATTACTGTGATTCTAGTGAACTCTGATTATATTATGTAATCAATTTTGGAGGTAAACCTAAAATTGATGATGAAAACCTGTCTGAATGTGACTGTCTATATAGCCATTACTTAAAGATTAAGTACAGTTATAAGATTAAGTGTAGCACGAATATAGCTAGCACTCTTAAATGTAATTGATCTAGAATCTTGTTTGCAGAGCTTTGGACTTATTTTCTTTCAGGTTACCAAATGTGAAGACCACTGAAAACAGAATTACTAGGCTGGTTACACAACATTCTGTGGAGAAAAGCTGCCCGAAGTTTTGAGGTTTGGGACTATCCTGTTTTCATCTGTGTATTCTTTGTCTTCTGCCACAAACAAAGCTGTTTACAGTATAAGAAAATTGAGCAGGAGTGATAGAGCACTTTGCCTAGAATATGCAAAACTTTGGGTTCCTATCCCCAGTACCACACACAAAATAATCGAATTCCTTATAGTTACAGTGTAGTGTGTTAATGGATATAATAAAATGTATTGAAGTAGTTAAGACATGATTTCTCCCCATTGAACACTTTATATGGAAATAGCATCGTTGATATTAAGATACTGGGATATAATTTAGTTTTAATATAAGGATCAAGAAACTCAGAGAGGTTCTATTCCCTTCTAAAGTCAGTATAACAAGGTGCTTATGGCTCATGCCTGGATCCCTACTCAGAATGCTGAGATCTGAGGATCAGGGTTCAAAGCTAGCCTGTACAGTGAAGTCCATGAAACTTTTATCTCCATCTAACCACCAAGGTAAATTCTCTGAAGTGGAGCTGTGGCTCAGTGGTAGAGTGCTAGCCTTGAGCAAAAAGAGGTTCAGGGACAGTGCCAAGGCCCTGAATTCAAACTCCAAGATTGCACCAAAAAAAAAAAAAAGGCATACTATAAACTGGGTACTGGTGGCTCACGCCTATAATTCTAGTTACTCAGGAGGCTGAGATCTAAGGATCACAGTTAAAAGCCAACTTGAGCAGAAAAGTTCATGAGACTTCATTAGCAAAAATCCAGAAGCTCAAAGTAGTAGAATGCCCAGGCCCTGAGTTCAAGCTCCACTATGGCGCGCGCGCACACACACACACACACACACACACACAGAGAGAGAGAGAGAGAGAGAGAGAGAGAGAGGTCATGGTATGCAGTAAAGATGTGAATAAAAATTTTATAAAAGATCCAGGTTTCTTTCAGAAACTGAAAATTCTTTAGTTTCAGTGAAACTAAATAATTTTTAAGCACCAGTCATTAATAATTGGGTCATTCTTAAAATTTTGCTATATTTCTTCTAATCTTTTTATGTTTGTGAAAGAAGATAAAATGGGATATACTTTTCATTTTTGTGTTGGTGTTGGATTTTGAACTCAGGGCCTGGGCACTGTCTTTTAGCTTTTTATTTAAGTCTGGCACTCTTATCACTTGAACAGTAGCTCCACTTCAAGGGAGATATACTTAGTTCTATTTCCAATTACCATATAATAACAAGGACCAGGTTTTTAAATTTTTTTTCAAATTTTTATTATCAAACTGATATACAGAGAGGTTACAGTTTCATACGTTAGGCATTGGATACATTTCTTGTACTGTTTGTTACCTCGTCCCTCATTCCCCCCCTCATCCCCCTTTCCCTTTCCCCCCATGAGGTGTTCAGTTCACTTACACCAAACAGTTTTGCAAGTATTGCTTTTGTAGTTGTTTGTCTTTTTTTACCCTGTGTCTCTTGATTTTGGTATTCCCTTTCAATTTCCTAGTTCTAATACCAGTATAGACTGTTTCCAATATACTCAGATAAGATTACAGAGATAGTGTAGATACAACCACAGGAAGGTGATACAAGAACATCATCAAGATGCTAAGTGAAATGAACTCCATTTTATGGAAATGATTGTTATATCACAGTTGTAACTACTTTCAACATCCCATGTGTATCTGTAGTTTCTACTATTGATGATGTTCATGTATCACCTTCTTGTGATTGTATCTACACTATCTCTGTAATCTTATCTGAGTGTATGGGAAAGTGTGTACTGGTATTAGAATTAGGAAATTCAAAGGGAATACCAAAATTGAGAGACAAAGGGTAAAATAAGAGAAACAACAACAAAAGCAATACTTGCAAAACTGTTTGGTGTAAGTGAACTGAACACCTCAGGGGGGGAAAGGGGGAGGGGGGAGGGGGGTATGAGGGACAAGGTAACAAACAGTACAAGAAATGTATCCAATGCCTAACGTATGAAACTGTAACCTCTCTGTACATCAGTTTTATAATAAAAACTTTAAAAAAAAGAACATCGTCAATAGTAGAAGCTACAGATACACATGGGATGTTGAAAGTAGTTACAACTGTGATATAACAATCGTTTCCATAATATGGAGTTCATTTCACTTAGCATCATCTTATGTGATCGTAAGGGTATAGCTATTGGGCTCTTGTGATCCTGTGCTGTGACTTGCCTACACCTGTGCTAATTATTCCCAATAAGGGAGACCACAGAGTCCATGTTTCTTTGGGTCTGGCTCACTTCACTTAGTATAATTTTTTTCCAAGTCCTTCCATTTCCTTACAAATGGGGCAATGTCATTCTTTCTGATAGAGGCATAAAATTCCATTGTGTATATGTACCACATTTTCCTGATTCATTAGTCTACTGAGGGGCATCTGGGTTGGTTCCAGATTCTAGCTATGACAAATTGTGCTGCAATGAACATTGTTGTGCTGGTGGCTTTACTGTGATTTTGTTTGTGGTTTTTTGGATAGATACCCAAAAGTGGGGCTGCTGGTTCATAGGGGAGTTCTATATTTAGCCTTCTGAGGAATCTCCATACTGCTTGCCATAGTGGCTGAACCAGTTTACATTCCCACCAACAATGAAGTAGGGTTCCCTTTTGGCCACATCCCCTCCAACAATTGTTATTGTTAGTTATCTTGATATAGGACATTCTTACTGGGGTGAGATGGAATCTCAATGTTGTTTTGATTTGCATTTCTTTTATGGCCAGTGATGTAGAGCACTTTTTCATATGTCTCTTGGCCATTCTCATTTCCTCATCAGAGAAGTCTCTTTGTAGGTCTTTAGCCCACTTGATGAGGGGCTATTGGTTCTTTGCGGTTTTGTTTTGGAGGAAGGTAATTTTTTTAGTTCTGCATATATTTTAGATATGAGGCCTTTTTCAAGGACCAGTTTTTGTCCCTGCTTGAGCCACCCTCTTCCCAAAAGTACAAGACAGAATATATGAAAAAGTAATTCTGATAACACTGAACACCAGGTGATGAAGAATGAATGATCAGCAATAAGGTGATCACCACAATTGTGTGGCTTACTGTCATGACTTTCCAGCGTATAGAAAGAATGGGAAAGGGGGACTAAAGTGCATCCCAGTAGGCATTCTGATTCGAGTAGATGGAGCTGAGAGCCTGGCAGCACCAAGACACCTAGAATTCATAGGACAGAGTACTATTGGAGAGTGCATAACATGGAGAAATGGAGCCCCAGCTTTCCAAAAGGCATCTTCTAGTGTTCAGCAGGGTACTGTCAAAACACACATGGAATGCAGTAACCTAAATCCAGGAAACTATTTAAACGTATTATAATAATAATGAGCTAGTCACAAAGAGACAAATGCAGTGTGATTTCACTTATGTGAACTACATAGAGTACAATAGTAGTTGCCAGGGACTGAGGGAAGGGGATAATGAGGAGTCACTATTTAATAAATACAGAATTTGACTTTTTTTATGTTGGAAATTAAACCCAGGGTCTTGTGCATGATAAGCATGGACCGTGCCACTGAATCACTTCCCAGTTTTTATTTTACAAAATGAATAAATTTTAGAGAATAGTTGTATAACTGAATATACTTGCAGTAGTGAACGGAATACATTAAAATAGTCAAGATGTAACACCCAGGAGGTAGAAGCAGAAAGATTGCAAGTTTGAGGACAGTTTGGTATATATAAGAGCAAAAGGCTGTCATAATGCACCCTCCAAGTTAGTTGAGATGATAAATTTTGTGTTGTGTGTTTTTTTGCCATTAGTAAAAAGTGACTTTTTTAATGAAAGCAAAATAAGGCATTCCTTAAGGCATTCAAAAGCTGAACTAATTAATCCAGGGATCCAAATTATGAGGAAGTCCTTCAAACAGCAGAAAACGAGACCTGATGGAAATATGGATCCATGGAAAAGAATTATGTTTAATCGCCAACATTGAAACTATATTCATTAATAGAGTTGTATTTGGGGAAATGAGAAGTTGCTTGGTATAGCTTGATATTCAGCTCCTGGAGGTACTTGGTAATGCTTTCCGTGAATGTCAGATCACACAACCACTTGCTATCATTGAGTCCCTGACAGATTTTCTCTTCATCTCCATCGACTGGCTTCATCCACAATTTGTACAACCTCATGAGCTTGGTCCTGTGACTCAGCCACAGTACTTCACAGTGATAAACAAGATCATAGTATTCAAGAGTCAAGCTCTTTCAGTAATTCTTTAAACTGGTAGCTGTTACACCCTCTACTTTGAACAAAATTTGTGTATGACACTACTATTGACATCACATTGTTGAGCCGCAACCACTGTGTACATAGACTTTCTTGGTGTATGATGTGGTGGCATAGAATTAAATCACTTGAATCAGGCCTGAGATGATTCTGTTCTTTCTTGACAAAGGCAGTTAACCCTTTTTGTGAGCTAACCATTGTAAAGCTCCATTTTCCTAATATTAGCTCAAGATTTTATTTTCCCTGGTACCTGGCCTGAACTCAGGGCCTTCACCTTTTTTGGCTTTTTTTCCCTCAAGTCTAGACCCGCCTCCACTTTCAACTTTTTGCTGGTTAATTGGAGACAATAGTCTCTCGGATTTGTCTGGTTAGGTTCTCTCTGAACCTCTAGCTTCATATCTCAGTCTTCTGAGTAGCCAGGATTTGAAAAGCATGAGCCACAAGTGCCCAGATCAAGCTTTTTCATTGATGAAACATCTCTCAAGCAAGTCCTCACTTCCTGTAGAGTCAGGCATGGCTTCTAATCAAAGTCTGCTGCTATGCCTTGATTGAAAACAACCAGTTGGACTGTGTGGTTATGTCCATTGTATCATCACAAGTTAGGGAGAAAAATAGGGAGTAACCTATAGAATCCTTCAAGGTTTTTCTTTTCAATACTTTGTGCTAAGTCAGTACTCAGATGTAAAACAGTTCTCAGAGACAAACACTCTGAAACAACTTTACCTAGTTTCTAACAACTCCCCAGCAGCCATCATGAACTCTTTTACAAACTCTCCCTCTGTGTGAAGCCTCAGCTACTTTGTTACTCTGTCACTTAATGACATTGACTCTGTCACAAGGAGGCCTAGGGAAAGTGGCTTGTTGTGATTCCAAACTCAGCTTAGGAATCACAAAGCTTTATGCATTGATTTTATCCTGATTGTTTGGCTTCCCAATTCATTGAGTTGGACATATTTTGACCTGTAATGACACTTCAGATTGGCTTTAAAAAAAATTGCTGTTAACATATCACCAAAAAGTAAGTACACAGGTTTGTCTTTGACTTCAACAAAAAAATAATGATTTTCCCCATTTGTCTTTGAAAGATCAACACTCTACATCAACCTTTTTTGTGTGTCACCATTTGTAGGATGGCAAACCATGCTTTAATAACTATCCAGTGTATGCTATCAGTGACTTGATTACTTTTCACTGTTCTAATCTTCTATCTTGGATTTGGAACGTACCCAAAATATATCGGCTCTTGAGGTCTTTTCTGTATACTAGAACTTCCTTAATCTTCATCTGAGATTCACGTTTTGAAAGAATTGTTGATTTTGGACATATGGATAAAGGTTGGATTGGTGTTATCATTTGTATTGGCAAGCAAGTTGATAACATCAGCATCAGTCATCAGAGACAAGGTCTTGAACCATCTCATCTCATCATTATTGAATCACTGTAGTTCCACTGAAGTATGGTAACACTTCTGTAACATGTACACTCCTAGTCTACCTGGCACACTGACTATCCTTTGAGTTCCCACAATACAAGTCATGTGTCATCAGCAGCCCATGAGAAGTATATATGTCTGTACTGTCATCTAGTCATACGTGTCCTGACTGTTCTATAAGTGATGTTTCTTGCTTGTCTTTCAAAGTATCCATTGTCAGTATGATTGGCTTAATATCTGTTTATGTTGCTACGCAAAAAGCTCCTAGATTTATTGAATTTCAAGGCCCACCTGTTGTTCCCTTGGCAGGGCTAGGCCAAATGATAAAACTCTTGGGCCAGAGGTTCCTCACTAGTGCTATAAAGTAAAATAATACTCTATTTTCTCCTTTAGAAGACCTTTATTTTTGTTCTGAGAAGGCAAACAATTACTTTAGAATTCCTTTCTTGCTGTAGATTCTTTTTATTACCACTAATTTTTCAATCTTACTGGAAGATTTTTTAAACTTTCACATCCAATCCTGAAGAAGAATATAATCTTATGTCTAAATAGTCAAAAGCAATGTGAAGGTCCTAATCATTCCTGATGTTAGTGGGAAGACAAGAAGCTCAGTTTCCTTATACTAAAAATTATCCAAGCAATTTCTTTTTTGCAATATATTTTTATTATATAAGTAGTTGTACAAAGCACTTGCCATTTAATAAAGCAACTTATGAATATAATGCATCTTGATCAATATCACCCCTTTCATCATTCTTGCCTATCCCTCCCTCAATTCTCTTAATTTGTAGGATATGCATTGAATTTTATGACTTCTCTACTCCCCACACCTCTTTTTTTTTCAAAGTTTTATCATCAAACTGATGTACAGAGAAGTTACAGTTTCTTTGGGTGTGGCTCACTTCACTTAGTATAATTTTTTCCAAGTCTTTCCATTTCCTTACAAATGGGACAATGTCATTCTTTCTGATAGAGGCATAAAATTCCATTGTGTATATGTACCATATTTTCCTGATCCATTCGTCTACTGAGGGGCATCTGGGTTGGTTCCAGATTCTAGCTATGATAAATTGTGCTGTGATGAACGTTGTTGTGCTGGTGGCATTACTGTGATTTTGTTTGTGGTCTTTTGGATAGATGCCCAAAAGTGGGGCTGCTGGTTCATAGGGGAGTTCTATATTTAGCTTTCTGAGGAATCACCATACTGCTTGCCATAGTGGCTGAAACAGTTTACATTCCCACCAACAGTGAAGTAGGGTTCCCTTTTGGCCACATCCCCTCCAACAATTGGTATTGTTAGTTTATTTGATATATGACATTCTTACTGGGGTGAGATGGAATCTCAATGTTGTTTTGATTTGCATTTCTTTTATGGCCAGTGATGTAGAGCATTTTTTCATATGTCTCTTGGCCATTCTCAATTCCTCATCAGAGAAGTCTCTTTGTAAGTCTTTAGCCCACTTGATGAGGGGGCTATTGGTTCTTTGCGGTTTTGTTTTGGAAGAAGGTAATTTTTTTAGTTCTGCATATATTTTAGATATGAGCCCTTTGTCCGTTGAATGGCCGGTAAAGATCTTCTCCCAGTCTATGGGCTTTCTGTTTATCTTGCGAGCTATGTTCTTTGCCGTGCAGAAGCTCTGAAGTTTGATGCAGTCCCATTTGTCCAGCCTTTCTTTGATTTGTAGCATTTCTGGGTCTTTGTTAAGAAAGTTCCGTCCTGCGCCAAGGAGCCCAAGTGTTTCTCCTACTCCTTCCTTTAGTGTTTTCAGGGTGTCTGTTTTGATTTCGAGGTCTTTAATCCATTTGGAATTGATTTGGGTGCAGGGAGATATATAAGGATCTAGTTTTAGTTTGTTGCATGTGTTGAGCCAGTTTTTCCAGCACAATTTGTTAAAGAGGCTATCTTTCTTCCAAACTATTGTTTTAGCTCCTTTACCAAAGATTAAGTAGGCGTAGTTCTGTGGGATCATTTCTGGGTCTTCAATTCTGTTCCATTGGTCTTCAGGCCTGTTCCGGTGCCAATACCAAGCTGTTTTTATTACTATAGCTTTATAATACAACTTGAAGTTGGGTATTGTAATTCCTCCAGCACTGTTCTTTCTGCTTAGGATTGTTTTTGCTATTCTAGGTCTTTTATTGTTCCATATGAATTTCTGGATTGCTTCCTCTATTTCATCAAAAAATGGTGTTGGGATATTAATGGGTATTGCATTGAATGTGTAGATAGCCTTTGGCAATATTGCCATTTTGTTTATATTAATCCTCCTAATCCAGGAGCATGGGAGGTTTTTCCATTTCCTTAGTTCTGATTAATTTCGTTTTTCAAGTTTTTAAAGTTCTCCTCAAAGAGGTCTTTCACTTCTTTGGTTAAGGTTATTCCTAAGTATTTTATGTTTTGGGGGGCTATGGCAAAGGGAGTAGCTTTCCTGATTTCAGCCTCGGTCTTCGGGTCGTTAGCATAGAGGAAGGCCATTGTTTTTTGAGGGTTTATTTTATATTCTGCAACTTTGCCAAAGTTTTGGATCAGATCTTGTAGCTTGGGGGTAGAGTCTATGGGATTCTTTAGGTATAGGATCATGTCATCTGCAAAGAGAGAAAGTTTAACTTCATCTTTTCCTACTTGGATCCCCTTTATATTTTCTTCTGGCCTGATTGCTCTGTCTAGGAATTCTAGTACTATGTTGAAGAACAGGGGAGAGAGTGGACATCCCTGCCTTGTTCCTGATTTTAAAGGGAATGGCTTTAGTTTTTCACCATTTAGAGTTATGCTTGCTGTTGGTTTGTCATAAACTGCCTTGATTATATTCAGGAATATTCCCTGGAATCCCAGTTTTTCCAGGGCTTTTAGCATAAATGGGTGCTGGATTTTATCGAATGCTTTTTCCGCATCCAGAGATAAAACCATGTGGTTCTTTAGCTTGCTCCGGTTGATGTGGTGGATTACATTAATGGACTTGCGTATATTAAGCCAACTTTGCATCCCTGGGATGAATCCAGTTTGATCGCCCACACCTCTTTTTTGAGTACCTGAGGCCTGGTGTTTATTTTGTTGTTGGACTCTAAATTTACCTTTCTAAGAATATCCACTGTTTGAGTTCTCCCACGAATCTACCATATTTTGGCTAATGCATTAGTGTACAATTGCATACCTCCTAAAGTATTTACTTATATATTATATATTATAAATTATTTATTTCTGGCTTCCACGGATGAGAGAAAACATGCATCTTTTGTCTCTCTGAATATCCTGGCTATTTCCATTAGATTTTTTTTCCAATAGCTTTTTACCTTTTAAGTGTTAAAGGAACCCAAAAGAAAAAAAATACAAAAATACAGCACCATTCATACTAATAGTGGAAAACCTGGAAATTCAGTACATGTTCAGCATCATGAAAATAAGAAAATTTGATGAAACATATGTATAGCTTAAAATTAGTAATTGTGAAAAACATATAACACAGAAGAACATGTACAAGATACAATTAAATGAAAAGAATAGAGCATGAACTTTTATAAAACTGTAATGGCAACCATTTAAACATAGAAAAGGATAAAATTAAAATAGAACAAGGAAAAAGGGAAATACCTATATTTATTTATTTATTTATTTATTTATTTATTTATTTATTTAGGCCAGTCCTGGGGCTTGGACTCAGGGCCTGAGCACTGTCCCTGGCTTCTTTTTGCTCAAGGCTAGCAATCTGCCACTTGAGCCACAGCGCCATTTCTGGCCGTTTTTTTGTATATGTGGTGCTGGGGAATGAACCCAGGGCCTCATGTATATGAGGCAAGCACTCTTGCCACTAAGCCATATCCCCAGCCCCCTATGTTGATTTATGAATGTTCACTTTGAAAATTTTAGTCACTATTGATTCAATACGTTTTTTAAATTAGGTATCTATTCAAAGAGTTTTCAATTTTTAGTAACTTAAAACTGACTTTTGAGTTTTCTGGGGGTGGTTTCCTACCTCCTTCAACTCTTCATCCTAGGTGAGAAGTTTCTTTTTTGTTTCCTTTTCAGTGTTGTGGATTGAACCTAGGGTCTTGTGCATGCTAAGTATGTGTCTACCATTGAGGTATATCTCTAGTCTTTGGTGGTTAAAAAAAAGAGAGAGAGAATACAGCACAGAATTTAATGGAAAGGGTATTGCATTTTGGTTACCTGAAAACAGAACCAATGCCATCTTTTGTTTGTAGAAGTGAATTTGAGAAAATGAGGGTGAAATGTGAAGATATTTCTGTGATTTTGATGCTTCTTAAATTTTAGGTAAAAGTTTTTGCTGATGCCCTCAACTGGTACTGTTACTCTCTGAAGTTTTATGGATTTTAAAAAACGGATCTGGATGTTGCCAAGCTACAGAGGAATGTGGCTTCCTGTTACCTGAATTTGAAAAGCTTTCATAAGGTCATTTGATTTATCTATTTTCAGAGTCAGCAAATGTTCTTACATGTAGTACAGTGACAGAGAGATAGTTACAGTGCCGTGACTTAGCTGATTAGGATGTCTGAGTGTTTCTTCATACAGAACAAGGTCAGATTGACCTTTTTTTGTTTTGTGCTTGGTTAAGCAAATTTATGTACTATCCATCTTCATTGTTGTCGGTCATTTGAAGCAGCTTAGCTCCTTTCTGTTCAGAAGGGGAAACATATTGTATTTAATTTTCCTTAACATGAAATGATGCATCAAAGATCAGAAATCAATTTAGGTGAGTCAAAGAAGTTGAAGAACATATTCTTGTAACTTTTGTTAGATTAGGTTACACACTCATTAACTCACACATTTTGTAGTATCACTTTTTGATAACAGTGCTAAGTATAGGTAATTACTTTGGATTGCTTTATAAACTATGTGAGAACAAATTTTAAATTGCCATTATCTGTTGAGGTATCTTAAGTACTTTAAATGAGACAATTTTAAGCAATATAGTTTGGTGCTAGGGTGATAGCTCAGTGATAGAATACATGCTTTGCATATGTGAGTCCTTAAATTTGATCATCAAACACCAAAATTTATAATTTTATAGATATAGATGCTGCCTTTGGGGAGTTTATAGAACCTTAAGTTCAGTATCCTAATTTTTATATTATTTTTGATACCTGTAAGCGTTTCATATGTGCAAGTTATAGGCTAGATGGACTTAAGAATAAAACAAATGAACTTAGTTTCTAAATATAGAAACAATTTACAGAGCTTGATATAATGTGATTTTGCTCATCATAATAAAACCTTAATGTTATGCATTGACAAGTGGATAAAAAACTGTTTTGGTGATTATCTGTGTAATTAATGGTAATGCTTATGCATGATTGGGTGCAGAACTGCCATTCCCAGCTTGCAACTGAAGTTTAGGTACATGGATGTTAGTTCTACAATAGACTGATAAAACTAAAACACAGTTTCAAACCATAGAATGGCGTTAAGACTTGCAACAACACAGAGTTAGACTATTTATAGAATGTGTAGCTAATGTAAAGTGGTGAAAACTGATTTCATGTGCTGGTTGTAAACTGCTTGTATTCACTACATAAAGGTTTGGCAATCATGCCTTTCCATTTAGGATTGAAAGTGAGCACAGGTAATCTAGTGATGCTCACTAGATGGCACTGTGGCTTCTGTTTGTACTTCATCAGCTCATTGATTCTGAAGTTATCAGTAATGTCTTCCCCTCAAATATATTTGTATGGATGTAAAAGAAAGCACTTAAGAAAATATGAGATAGTTAAACACCCTACTTGAGGTTGCAAGTTAGTTGAACAGTTATTTAGGTGCCAAATCTGTACCTCATACTATGGAATAAGTGCAAGGCTTGCTGTCTTCTATAGATGAGCTTAAAATATTAATGCAGAAATAAGATTTATATGTACAAAATAATTAGAAAGTAATAAAGCACAGCATACAGTCAGGTACTTAATGTGATCTATACCATATAGAATATGAAAGTAAGGTATGTTTGAATATTGTTGGAATGTACATGTGATCTGAAGCTGAAAATAGTAACTGATAAGTTAGAAGACAAAGTCAGATCTGAAGGAACCTTAACAGGCTGAAATAATGAGCCCATTCTAACAAGATGAAGACCAATGGGCAGCAATAAAACATTCTGTACTCAGATCCCCAAAGCCATCCGTATGAGAGGAAAATGGATGCAATGTAGTTTAACAGAAGCACATATGAAATGCTTCGGGCTTTTTGTTGACGCTGAGCTCAACAAAAGCTAATAATACTAAGTTTACTCAAATTAGATTGAATCAATAGAAATACAGTTGGCCCTCCATATCCATAGGTTCCCCATCTGTGGATACAACCAGCTATGGACTTGAAATACTTAGATGATCATACAGATGTTTTTCTTGTCATTATTCTCCCTACAATACAGCACAATAATTATTTATACAGCATTTACATTGTATTAGGCATTATAAGTCATCTGGAGGTGATTTGATATATATAGATTAATGTGTGTAGATTATATGCTAATTAGGGAATTCAGCCTCTACAGATTTCGCATCTGCCCAGATGTGGGAGGACTCTGAAACCAGTGTCCTACAGATACTGAGGGATGACTATAGAATATGTAGAAGTCAAGTAGCAATCACTCTTTGTTCTGCTCTTATTAGAGCATATCTACTATACACTATTGGATTAAGGGGCAACAATTTTTGTGTGTTTGCTGTTACTGGGGCTTGAACTCAGAAAGGCTAGCAACTAGAAGCATCATGATAAATTCATCAGTATGTTGCACTGTGGATCAGCTTACCTACTTGATTTTTGAGCATCTTTTATTTCTTTTAACTTTCAAAGCACGGGTGTTTCATAAATATGGTTTTGTGTACCAGTTCTAGCACTTGAACTCAGGGCCTGGTTGCTGTCCTTTCACTTTTTGCTCAAGGCTAGCACTCTACCACTTGAGCCACAGCTCTACTTATGGAATTTTTGGTGTTTAATTGGAAATAAGAGACTCGTAGACTTTTCCCCCCAGGCTGGCTTCAAACTGGGATCCTCAGATCTCAGCCTCTTGAGTATTTAGGATTACATCATGAGCCACTGGTGTCCAGCTTATAAATTTTTTTATTCCCACATTTTCATCTTGCAGATCTGTTTCTACTATCTCTTGTTTCTGACAATTCTTTCTCAAAGGGTGCTTGTTTTATTTTTTTAGTGTGTGCAGCTCATCATTCTTGAAAAAATGTTTAATGAAATATTTTAAAGCCTCTTTGCTAAAAAATGACAAACAACTACAAAAGCAATACTTGCAAAAATGTTTGGTGTCAGTGAAATGAACACCTCATGGTGGAGGAAAGGGAAAGGGGGAGGCGGGAGGGGGTATGAGGGACAAGGTAACAAACAGTACAAGAAATGTATCCAATGCCTAATGTATGAAACTGTAACCTCTCTGTACATCAGTTTGATAATAAAAGTTTGGGAAAAAAAAGCCTCTTTGCTTCTGTAGTTGTTTGGAAAAAAATCCAAACTAAATTCATAGCACTAGGGCTTTTGGCATTCCCCCCTCCATATACATAGTCATTTGAGGCTGTAAATAAATGAGTCTACTTGTGTTATACTTCAGGGATTATTTCTTCCTTACCTCCTATGCTGTCTTCAATTTAGTACCATGGTAGCTTTTTACAAATCTCCTGGGTACATAGGTAAGAGCAGATTTACTTTTGATTTAGCCTTAATCTAAGAATGTGATCCCATGGGAATATATATATATATGGTCTATAAAACCACAATTTACATTTACCTGGATTTTCAGTCACCCACCAGATAAAAAAGTAGCTACTTGCTTCTCTAAGACCTCACTTTACCTTCATTTGACTTGGTAATTCTTTTACCATCTTCTCAGTTTCTCTCTCTCTCTCTCTCTCTCTCTTTCTCTCTCTCTCTCTCTCTCTCTGCACTGTCCGTAGCTTCTTTTTGCTCAAGGCTAGCAGTCTACCACTTGAGCCACAGCGCCATTTCTGGCTCTTTCTGTTTATGTGGTGCTGAGGAATTGAACCCAGGGCTGCATGCATGCTAGGCAAGCACTCCACTGCTAAGACACATTCCAAGCCTCTGTTTTTAATGCTATTTTTTTTTTTTTTTTGGCCAGTCCTGGACCTTGGACTCAGGGCCTGAGCACCTTCCTGGCTTCTTCCCGCTCAAGGCTAGCACTCTGCCACCTGAGCCACAGCGCCCCTTCTGGCCGTTTTCCATATATGTGGTGCTGGGGAATCAAACCGAGAGCTTCATGTGTAGGAGGCAAGCACTCTTGCCACTAGGCCATATTCCCAGCCCTATTTTTTTTAATTAAAAAAAATTTATTGTAAAGGTATTGAGCAGGGGGATTGAAGTTACATAAGTAAGGTAATCAATACATTTCTATTTAAACATTATTCCCTTCCTCATTTTCTTCAGCTTACCACTCCCCACTCCCTTCATTTCCAACATAGTGTCTACTGAGTATCACTGTTGCATTAGTTCATCTTTTGTCCTGTGTCTGTGATTCCCTTTCCCTTCCATGGATCAAATAAGCTTATATACAAGACAAAGGGGGTACAGAAAACTAAATAGAAAGAAAAAATAGAAATAACTGCATACAGGGCATAATAAAAAAAACTTATTTCTAACTCTTGGAGTTTATTTTGATACGTTTCATTACATATGATCCTAGGCACTTAGCAATTGGGCTATTGTGAATCCCTGCTAAGAATATCATAGATTTATTCTTGTTTTTCTGAAAAAAAGAAAGTTTTCCCAAAGTTTTTTGGTTATTTTCAAAAGAAGGGCTCTTTTTATTTTTTATTAGCTTATATTGTGCAAAGGGTTTTAGTGTCATGTTTCCATACATGCTTAAAATGTATTTGATCAAATTCACTTCCTCTATTACTCTTATCTCTCCCCTTTTAAAAAACATTGTAAACAGATTTTATTATTCTATTTTTATACATGCCTATGAAGGTCTTTAATTGCAGTCATGTATTTCACTTGTACCATTCATTCCTTTAGGTCTAGATCAGGAAGAGGCTTATTCCAACATGACTACCACACTCTATTTCCAGAAGCAGAACTCACTATTTCTTTGTCATTCTTACAGGACAGTACATTAAAGGTCCTGTGTTTTCATTTTGTGTGTCTCTTAGCCATTGCAAATATTTTAATGATCTTAGTAAAATGTGATAAGGACTTTCTTGTAAGAAAGTTTTTTCTAAAGTAGACCCAATGTTTGGTATTCCAGGCCAAAGAGGCAGTGTTGGAGGCTGAACGACTGGATCCTACAAACGTTTTCACTCAGTTTTATGTGTTCAAGATTGCAGTCCTGGAGAGAAACTCTGACAAAGGTATATATGTTTTTTTATGAGTGATGTGTTCGTGTTAATGTAAAAGACTAAAAAGTCCTCAAAGAATAAATTATCCACAGTTAAAAGAAACATTTTAAGACAGTAGAACTGAATGTCACTTTACAGTTTTCTCAAGTAAAAATGATACGATAATGCAAAAAAAAATTCCTGTGGAAACTTATGTAAAAGTATATACCTATCTATGGAATCTGATATGGGACAAGAATTGATGCAAGGTCTTGTCACTGTGTAGTTTTCTCTTGGGGAAGGGAGATTATAATGTGTCCATGAAGAACTACCTTGAGAAGGTTGGGGATGTAGAACACTTGCTTTGTATGTATGAGTCCATTCCCAGCATTGAAATATATAACAAACATTCTCAGGAAATGGGTGTCTTCAGCATACCTTTTCACGTATTTTCAAGGTGATTGATAAAAGATTTGGCCTTGAAATGGATTTTTCTCTCCACAAGATGGAATATCCTCCCATAAGATTTCTTAGTTAATGTGTCTGCATACACATACACATGTCTTCTTAATTAGTTACAGATATGCCTGTGCTCAGATATTAATGCTTTCAGCCCTCAAGGTAGTTGAGCCAGTCCTGAAGTAGTTTGAATTCCAGACTGGTTGTCACTTATGAAAGAAGTAGAGAAGCTTGAATTAATGCATCCAAACAGCACTTATACCATCAACTAAGCAACTATATATGAACAGTTACTATGTTCAAGTGATTCTATTATTCATTCCAAAAGAAATATATAATTTATACTCAATAAAAATAGTGAGATAGACCTGTGAAATAATTAAGAAGTAGTGAATTGGAGCCAGCTCTGGAACTGAGGTTAATACTGCTGTCATGTCTATCTTTACTTTTGCATTAGATATTTCTGGATGTTTGTTTTATTTGATCTCATATGTTTAATAATGGAACAACGTCAAACTTAAGCATTTTTTTCAAGCAGAAGTGGCAAAAATAGATTCCCTATTATTGACCATTTCTTTTAAATGATATTAAATAAAATTATTTTATATTATAATACAGCAGCTTAAGCTTTCCATTTCTTCCCCAGTTACCTGTTACCATTTTATGTCATCTGGTAACAGGAACAGTTTAACTTCTTCCTTTCCAATTTGTTTACCTTTTGTATGCCTAATTACTCTGGCTAGGACTCCCAGTACAATTTTGAATAGAACATTAGAGGGAAATCTTTCCACTGTTGGGTATTGATTGCTCTACTGTGGATGTGGTTTGTGCCCTAATGGTTCGTTTATTGGAAGATATGATCCTAGAATGGCAATGTTAAGAAATGGTGGAATCCATTCCTAGACCTCAAGCTCTACTACAGAGCTATAATAACAAAAACATCTTGCTATGGGCACAAAAATAGACCCAAAGACCAATGGAACAGACTAGAAGACCTGGAAATAAAATCATGTATTTACAGTTATCTGACATTTGCTAAGGAAGCCAAAGACATATGGTGGGGAAAAGGACAACCTCTCTGATAATTGATGTTGGGACACCTAGTCATCCATATGAAGAAAACTAAAAGTTAATCCCTGTTTGTCACTGGGCACAAATATCAAGTCAAAGTGGATCAAAGACCTCAATGCCAGACCTGAAACTTTCAATTACTGCAAGAGGGAGTAGGAGAAACACTAGAACTGATAGACATAGGCAGAAACTTTTGAAGAATCCCAGGGACAAAGCAGATAGGAGAGAGACTTGACAAATGGGATTACATCAAAATAAAAAGTTTCTGCATATCAAAGGGCATAGTTATTAAACTAAAAAGACAGCCAACAAACAGGGAGAAGATCTTTACCAGCAATATATCCCACAAAGGCCTAATATCCAAAATATACAAGGAGCTCAAAAAACTTAACACCTCCCAAAGCTAATAAACCAATCGCTAAATGGGCAAAGGAGTTAAGGAGAGACTTCTCAGAAGAAGTGGTAAGAATGGCAACAAACAAACAAACACATGAGGAAATGCTCATCATCCCTGGCCATAAAGGAAATGCAAATCAAAACAACTCTGATTCCATCTCACCCCAGTTAGGTTGGCCAACAAGTTTATTGTTGTTTAAATGAACAATGTTGGTGTGGACGTGGGGATAAAGGAACCCTATTGTATTGTTAGTGGGAATATAAACTGGTACATCCACTCTCAACACCAGCCTGGAAATTCCTCAAAAAAGTAAACTTAGATCTTTTCTAGGACCTAGCCATACCACACCTGGGTTTCTACCCAAAACTTCACAAGCCAAAACACCATAAAGACACTTGCACATCCACGTTCATTGCTGCACCATTCACAACAGCTATGTTGTGGAAACGGCCTGTTATGCTCAAGTCCCGAGAAGACCACCAAGAAGACCACCGAGAACCAGATGTTCCGAAATGCAAAAGCAAGGCTTTATTCAGGCGAGCTGCAGATCGGACCTTGTCCTACCTACTGACACAGCGGAGGTTAGGAGGAAGGCCCTGAGCTGAGTTTTCACAGGCCTTATAAAGGCAAAAAACCAAAGGTACAGCAATCAGGTGTTCTCAGGACTAGAGACATTCTGGGGTGATTAGATTTAAGCATTCCCAGGGGGTTAGAGTTAAGCAGGGAGTTTCCTGACTAGCTGGGCCCTAATAAGCTCCTTCTGCTAGCCAGGATAATTGGTGGCCTGGGTTTGCTCACAGGGCCTGCTTATCTCAGGTTTGCGTAGTAAAGTGGGGCCTGACTTCAAAATGGCTTTAGTCTGGCTCTTCAGGCCCAGATGCTCTACAATAGATGTGTAGATGAAAAAATGTGGTACCTATATGCAATGAAATTTTACACAGCCATTAGAAAGAGTAATAAATATGTTATTTGCAAGAAAATGAATGCAACTACAATAAACCATGTTAAGTAAGGGAAGCCAAGCTCAGAGAGACAAAGAGCACATGTTTTCTCTCATATACAGAAGCTAGATCTAAAATATTGGGACATAATAAATTATAAAGGTCTCTTTGTATTCACACATAGTGAGACTAAAGGAGGATATTCTGAGGAGAAGAACAGAACGATGCAATGCCTATGTGCTTCTGATCGTATAAAATGTTTATTGAAATGAGCTCCAGGAAATGGAAACAAGAGGATTTTTTTCTTCTTTGCAGTTTTTGTTTTCTTTTTGTTCTTGTTCATTTATATGTCTTTGAGAGTGTAAGAGGAGGATCCCAACAGCTGTGGCTTCCTGTCTTGCATGTGGTGTCATTGTCTTATACCTGCTTCCAGTATGATAACATTTCCCATAAAGTCTTCATCAGAGCTGCCTCTTATACCTTCAGAATTGTGAGCCAAATAAATCTCTTCACTTTAAGTACCAACCTCATCTTTTGTTTCGGGTAACAGAAAATGTCTTGTCATCCTTGTCCTTTGTTGTGTTGATATGTATTTCTTGTATATTTAATTTGTTGAAAGTTTTTTTTATCATGAAAGAATAGTGAATGTTCTTGAATATTTTTCTGTAACTAAAATGATATGGTTTTACCCTTCATTCTATTTCACACATTACATTTGTGTATTGGCATATGTTGAACCATCTTTTTTTCATCCATAGGATAAATCCCACTTCATCAAGATAAGTGATCTATTGATGTGCTTTTGAATTTGGTGTTCTAGTATTTTGTTTAGTTTTTTTTATAATGCTTGAACTCAGGGCCTGGCACTGTCCCTGAACTTCTTTGCTTAAGGCTAGCACTCTATGATTTGAACCACAGCTCTGCTTTCAGCTTTTTGGTGATGTTTAATTGGAGATAAGAGACTCATGAACTTTCCTGCCTTGGCTGGCTTGAACCTTGAACCTCAGATCTTAGCCTCCTGAGTAGCTAGGATTCCAGGCTTTTCATGTTACATTGGTTTCTTTTGTGAGGGGGAAGTATTGGGGTTTAAACTCAAGGATTCTCCCTTGTTAAGTAAGAGTTCTTCTACTTGAGCCACAAGTTCAGTCCCCTTTTGATGTAGATGTTTATTCATATAAACTTCTCTCTTAGAACTGCCTTTACTGAGCACTAAATGTTTTGGTATATTGTGTTTTCATTTTCAATTGTCAGAAGGTATTTTTAAATTCCTCCTTTAGTTTGTTCTAAATCTATGAGTTGTTCAGGTGTATGTTTAATTTCTACACATTTGAAAGATTTCCAAAATTCTTCATTTTGTTAAGTTCTAGCTTTATATTATTATGTTTAGAAAAACACTTGCTATTCATTAAGACTTATTTTCCAGCTTAACACATTGTTGGGCAATACTTATGATCCTGTGCTTGTTAGGCAGATGCTCTACCACTTAATTCATGCTCCCAGTGCTTTGTTGCCTTAGATATTTCTCAGAGTTTCATGCTTTTGCTGGGGGCTGTCTTCAAGCTGTACTCTTTCTGCCTACACTCCCTGCATTGTTGAGATCACAGACATGTACTATCACCCTGTTTTCTTGGGAAGAGGGTCTTACTGACCTTTTCAAGGCTGGTTTCAATCTGCCATTCTCTGCCTCCTTGGTAGCTGGGATTACAGACATGCACTATCATGCCTGGCCCTTAATACATGTCTGTTGTAGAGAATGTTCCATGTATACTTGAGGAGAATGTATACTTGAAGAGAATGTGTATTCTCTTGCCATCAGACAGGTTGTTCTATACATGTCTGTCAGTTCAATTTGATCTGAACTGTAGATCAAATCCCAAGTTCCCTTATTATCTATCTGGATAATCAGCCCACTGCTTTAAGTAGAGTATTAAGACCCATATTGCTATTATATTACAGTCTCTGTCTACCTTTAGGCCCATATTTGCAATATATTCCTGTTGGTTCAATAGTGTATGCATATGCACTTATAATTTAAAAATATTTTACACTTTTGTTATTGTACAATGATCTTGTCTTTTTTTTTTTTTACATTTGTGACTTAAAGCCTGTTTCTTTCTGGTACAAGTACAGCTACTACTGCTCTATTTTGTCTTCCATTTACATTAAGATGTCTTTTTCCATCTCTTCACTGTCTGAATCCTTAAAGGTAAAGTGAGTCTCTTACAGACAGCATGTAATCTGTTTTAATCCGTCTGTTCAATCTATGTCTTTTTATTGTAGAATTTAAACCATTTACATTCAAGGTAATAATGGGTATGTAAAGACTTAAAACTAACATTGTGTTAACTCATTTTTGTTGTTTTGGAGATCTTTTGTTCCTTTTCCCCTCTCCTCCAGTCTTCCATTGTGATTAGGTGATATTCCGTACTAGTATGTTTTGACTACTTACTTTTTATCTTTTCTATATTAATTATATAGCTTGTGTTTTGTCTACTATGAAGCTTAGTTTAAACATCTTATTCTTAAGAGAGGCTATTTAATTTTTTAAATTAGCACATATTTTTTGTACAAAGGAGGTTTAAATGTGACATAAATGCACATAATATACTCATATCCAACTCACCTCCTCCATCACTCTGCCTCATCCCCTCTCCTCACTTCTGAAAACAATTCCAACAGTTGGTTTACACCAAACAGTTTTGCAAGTATTGCTTTTGTAGTTGTTTGTCTTTTTATCCTGTGTCTCTTGATTTTGGTATTCCCTTTCACTTTCCTAGTTCTAATACCAGTATATACAGTTTCCAATGTACTCAGATAAGATATAGTGATAGTGCAGGTACAACCACAGGAGGGGATACAAGAAGTTCATCAACAATAGAAGCTACAGTTTCACATGGCATGTTGAAAGTAATTACGACAGTGATATATCACTCGTTTCCATAACATGGAGTTCATTTCACTTAGCATATCTTATACATTCATAGGGGTATGTAGGTTTCATTGTTCTGTTTTCTTTCTTCTTCTTTCCATTTTTTTTGGGGGGGGGGTCAGTTGTGAGGCTTGAATTCAGAGCCCGGGTGCTATCCCAGAGCTCTTTTGCTCAAGATTAGCACTCTACCATTGGAGATAAGAGCTTTGTGGGGACTTTGGTGCCCAGGCTGGATTTGAATGGAAATCCTCAGATCTCAGCCTCCTCAGTAGCTAGGATTACAGGCATGAGCCACCGGCACCCAGCCTCCACAGGGCCTAGGTTCTGTCCTTTAGCCTTTTCACTCAAGGCTGGTGCTCTGGCCACTTGTATCACAGCTCCACTTCTAGTTTATTAGTGGTTAACATGGACTTTTTCTGCCTGGATTGTGTTTCAACCTTTATCCTTCAATCTTAGCCTCATAGGTAGCCAGGATTATAGGTTTGAGCCACATATGGCCACCTTATCTATCTGCTTTTGATATGAGGTCTTGATAAACTTGCTGGGGCTTGCCTTGATCTAAAAAATCCCCCTTGTATCTCAGTTTCCCTAGTAGCTGGAATTACAAGCTTATTACCACCATGCATGATTGAATCTTATCCTTTCATACAATTTCCTGTTACTAATCAGCATCTTTTCCCTTCAGCTTGAAGAATTCCCTTTATTATTTCTGGTACGATAGGCTTGATAATGGTGATGGTGTATTTGGGAGTTTTTATCAGCCCTTCATTTCTGAAGCAAAGCTTGGCCAGATAAAAGATTCCTAGTTGGCAGATTTTTTTTTTCAAAATGTCTTTCCAGGATGTGCTATTTCTGCTGACAAGTATGCTGCTAGGTTATCAGCATTCACTTGCATGTATGTATTTTGCTGCTTTCAAAATTTTCTAATATACTTTGATTTTTTTTTATTGTTTGATCATGTCTCGTATATAATCTTGCTTAGATTGAATCTTTTTGGAAATCTGTTACTTTCTTCTACCAGAGTATTTATATCTTTCCCTGGATTTGTTGAGTTTTCTGCTGTTAAATCTTTACATATATTTTCATCTCTCTATCTGTGTTCTTGGTGCTGCAATTTGAACATTTGCTCTTTTGATTTTGTCCCATAAGTCCCGTAAGTTTTCTTCATTCTTTTTCTTCTCTGTCTTCTGACTGTGCATTGCCAATAACCTGTCTTTGAGTTCACAGGTTCTTTTTGCTAATTGATCCATTCTGCCATTGCTCCTTCTTGCATTTTCCAGTTCTAGAATATCTGAAAATTGTTGTTGCTTGATTGTTTCTTTGAGACAAGGTCTTACTTTGTGGCACAGATTGGCATCAAACTAAAATTCTCCTGCTCTTGCATCCGAGTGCTAGTGCTGGGATTATAAATATGTGCCACCACATCCAACTTGTTGGGTTTTTTCAATTTGTTTGTATTTATTTTCTTTACTATATAGGAGATTGAATTCTAGATCTGTACGTTAACAAGCATTCTACCAGAAGCTACATCCCAAGGCTATTTGTTTTAAAAACAATTTGAATTTCTATTAAATTTCTTGTTTTGTACTTTTATTACTTTCCCAATTTTGTTAAATTATGTATCCTTTTGAAGTTCGTTATGCTTCCTTAAAAAATGTTTAGAATTGTTTGAAAGACAATTTACAGATCACTACTTGTTTATTTGTTTTTGATGGAGTAGTCTCATGTTACCCAGGCTACCTTCAAATTCCTAGGCTCAAGGGATCCTCATACCTCAGTGTGGGGGAGATAACTCTGTGCCATTCCAGCCTGGCAGAAATTATAATTTCTTTTTTTCTTTTTAATTTTTATTGTTATTATAAAGGTGATGTACAGTGGGGTTATTATTATATAAGTCAGATAAAAAGTGCTTTTTTTGGACAATGTCACCCCTTCCCTCACTCTCTCCCAGTTTTTCCCTCCTATCCCCACTCACAACATAGTGTCTAGGGAGTATCAGTGCTGCATTTGTTCATGCTCTGTCTTTCCATTTCTGTGCCCCCTTCACAAAGAAAGATAAATGAATAAACATCACAAAAAGAACAGAAAACAAAAACAGCAAAAAAGAAAAAAAATCCTCTTTATTTCCATTTTCTGGAGTTCATTTCAATAAGTATTATTTTGTATGATCAGAGGCATATAGATATTGTGTCTTTGTGTTCCTCTCCTAAGAATATCCTCCCTTGGTCTCACTGTTTGTAAATGCCTAGAGTCCTGTATAATTTATCATGTCCAGGGGTAGTTTGGATCTAGCTTCTACATATTAGAGAAAACATGTACCATTTGTCTCTCTGAGGTTGGCTTACCTCACTTAACATGATTTATTCTAGGTCCATCCATTTCCCTGAAAATAACATTATTTTTTAAAGGAAAAATTCTCCTCACTTACATGCCCCATAATATTATTTTTTCTAACGACTGTGTGAAATTCCATTATGTATAGGTATCACATTTTTTGAATCCATTCATCTATTGTAGGGCAACTGTGCTGTTTCCCTAACTTGGCTATCATGAAAAGTGCAGCAATGAATGTGGATATGCAAGTATCTTTACAATATCCTGGCTTGTGATGTTCTAGGTTGAAGCCCATGAGTTAAGGTATGGCCCAGTCATAGGGAAATCTATGTTTAGTTTTTTGACGAACCTCTAGACTGCTGTCCACAGTGGTTGTACTAGTTTACTTTCTCACCAACAGTGCAACAGGGTTGAAATTCTCATTTCTTTAAGGTCTTTTAGTAGTACTTCATTTTGTGTTTTGGTGGTGTGTTTTTGTTTAGAAGGGCCTTTCACTAGTCCGCCCATCCAGAGATTCTGGGAAGCATGCTTGACATGGTCTTCAGATACAGTTACTGCTACAGCTCTTGGACAGGCTGGCCTGGGCCTGGATCCATAGTATTGAATTTGGAGTGGCCCAGCTGGAACAGTCTATACTGATGCTGTAAACTGGATTTTTAAGACAGATCAGTTCTAGGGGGTCTGGCTTATTAGTTTGGTTCCTAGTAGCTAACCTTGAATTCAGAAGAGCCATACTAGTCTGAGTCTCTTGAGTGCCATCTAGGTGCTTTAATAGTCTTGATACCGACTCCCCTTAGATGGTCTTTGAGCCTGACTGGGGCAGACATGGTGCCTGTTTCTCAAGGACAGGACTGGATCCTGGATCCATGAGCCCTAGCATGACACCTGGATCTACTTAAGTAAGCCTAGCCACTGAGTTTACTAAAATGGACCAAGAATTTATGATGACAGGGTCTGGTTTAAAGTCTTGAATCACTAGTTCTTTCTTGCTACCTAGAGCCATGTGGGAAGACCTAGAGCATAGGGATATGTGGGTATTAGCCTCAAGTGTGGGTCTGTAGAGTCTGTATTAGAGCATAGATGTGTGGGTGTTGGCTTGGAAACTAGATCCATGTGGGCTAGCCAGAGTCCTAGGCCTGCAGGAGCTCTTCTGAAACCTAGCTGCACAGGGGTATTCCTGCATATTGGGTCCATGGGGAACTAACCCAACACTTGAATCTATTGAAATAGTCCTGGATCCTGAGTGCTAGGATGTGGAGGTGCTGGGATAAGCTTGAAAATGCCAGCTCAGAGGGTCCCAGCTACAGTGAAAGCTTGGCAGACCTGAAGCCTTTGTCCATGAGGCTGACCTGATTCTTTATACTAAGCTTAAGTCTGTGGAAATTAAACTGATGCTGGAGATAATCAGAGCCCAGGGCCACAGTGAGCACTTTGGTTCTGAGAGTAGGCCTGGAGACTGAGTATGTAGGGAAAACCTAAAGCCTGAGTTTTTGAAGACTGCCCAGGTGTTTTACAAAAGCCTGGATCCAATGAGGCTGGGTGTGGAGAACCTGTCTGGCAGTAGGTTTTACTGGGGTCAAAACAATTTTGAGACACCGTTTGGCACCTGCTTCATTCTCCTTCCTGCAAGCAGAGGGTATCCCTCTGTGTGCTGTTTGGCTGGGGACCAGAAAAAGGATGACTTGGTAATAAAGACTGTCCTTTCTTCCCTTTTCAGTGAATCTTTTCTTATTTCTGTACTTGACTCATGGGCAGTAGTCTTTTATTTGGGTCCCTTAGCTCTTGTGAAGGATTTCAAATGGATGTTTCTTGTTGGCAATGTGTGCTAGAAAATTTTATTTTATCATTTTGCTAATATCAGTGGACACAAATTCTTTATCAAATGTGCATTGTATTTTTTTTGACCAGTCTTGGGCCTTGAACTCAGGGCCTGAGCACTGTCTCTGTCTTCTTTTTGCTCCAGGCTAGCACTCTGCCACTTGAGCCACAGCGCCACTTCTGGCCGTTTTCTATATATGTGGTGCTGAGAAATCTAACTCAGGGCTTCATGTATAGGAAGCAAGCATTCTTGCCACTAGGCCATATTCCCAGCCCACTGCATTGCAGTTTTAAATGTCCTTAACAGTGTCTTTCATGAGCAGAAGTGTGATATTTTGACAAAAATCCCATTTATCATTAGTCCTCTTTTTTGTTAATTGTAATTTGGTGGCATAGCTGAAAAAAATCCTTGCCAAATCCCACAACAATCACAAAGATCACAACAATATCTGATGTTTTCTTCAGCAGATTTTACATTGTAGGTTTTACATTTAGGTTTGTAGTCCATTTTGAGTTAATTTTTGTATTTGATTCCAGGTATGTTTTGAAGATTATGTTTTGCATTAGTTCTTGCATTATTAGACAAAATGGTCTTTCTCCATTATATTGCCTTTGCATGTTTGTCAAAGTTACTTACTATCTATGGCTGAAGTTATTTCTGAGCTCTTTAATTTTTTTCATTTATTGTCTGTTTTTATACTATTCCCATTCTGTCTTGATTAGTGTAACTATATAATAAACATGGAATAATGAAGTGTTCATTCTTCAACTTTGTTTTGACTATTCCAAATTATGATTTAGAATTTGTTCTCTAACTTTATACAAGTGACATTTTATTGGGATTATGATGAACCTATCTATATATCAGTTACAGGAAATGTTGGTGGTGTGGCTTGAACCCAGGGCTTGGGCACTATCCTGGAGCTCTTTTGCTGAAGGCTAACACTCTCCCACTTAGAGCCACAGGCCACTGCCACTTCTGTTTTTGAGTGGTTTATTGGAGATAAGAGTCTCATGGACTTTGCCTCCTGGGCTGACTTCTAAGCACATGAGTAGCTAGGATTACAGGGTTATGTGAGCCACTAGTGCCTGACTCCAGAGTTTGAGATTTTACATTAAAGTCTTTGATCTGTTATGGGTTGAGTTTTGTGCAGGGTTGAAAGATAGAGATCTAGTGTCAGTTTCTTTATTGGAAGGGCTTCATACTTAATAGGCAAGCACTTTACCACCTTGGGCCACACTTTCAGCCTTTTTAATTTTAGTTTATTTTTCTGGTAGTGTCTCATTTTTGCCTGGGCCTAACCTTTAACCACAGTCATTCTACCTGGCCTTCCCATATAGCTGGGATTAAAGACTTGAAACACTACAGTTGGCTTGTTTATTGAGATTGAGTTTCATAATTCTCTTCCCAGGCTGGCCTCAAATTGTGATCCTTTCATGTCTACCTCCTGAGTAGCTAGGATTATGGATATGAGACATCATACCTGGCTAGCTAGCTTCAGTCATCTATGTGTGAATATCCAGTTTCTTTACACCACTTGTTAAGAGGCTCACTTTTCTCCCATATATCTGGGCTCACTTATGGATTTTTTTTTGTGTTCCATTCTTCTCAATGTCTAGTTTTGTGTCTGTACTATTGTTTATGTTACTATGGCTCTGTGGTTTCAAATCAAATATTATACCTCTGGCATTACTCTGTTCAAGATTGTTTTGGTTACTCAGGGATTTTTATGCTTCCATATGAATTTCAGGACTTTTTTCCTATTTCTATAAAGAATATCACTGGAATTTTGAATTCATATATTGCTTTTGGTAATATGATATTGGGGGGGGGGCTGGTCATGGGGCTTGAACTGAGGTCCTGGGCACTGTCTCTGAGCTCTTTAGCTCAAGGCTAGCACTCTACCACTTTGAGCCATAGTGCCACTTCCAGTTTGGGGTGGTTAATTGGAGATAAGAGTCTCCTCAACTTTCCTGCCCAGGCTGGCTTTGAACTACTATCCTCAGATATCAGCATCCTGAATAGCTAGGAGTACAGGTCTGAGCAACCAGAGCCCAGCTCATTTTAATGATAGTCTCTGCCAATCCTTGAACATGTAATGTCCTTCAATCTTCTATTGTCTTCCAGGGTTTCTTATTGCTTTTAGGTTTTCATTAGAGCAGTCTTTAATATGTTTGTTTAGATGTATGCCTAGGTATATTTTTTCATCTATTGTGAATGATATTCACATAGTCAATATTGACTTTGTTTTCAGGGAATGCACACACAATATGGTATTTATTTTCAAAATTTTCAGAAAATGTTTTATTGACTTTAAATTCAATTACATTGTAGCAAAAAATCACACTTATACTTGCATCCTGTTAAATATATTGAGTTTTGTTTTATGGCCCAGAATGGTGCCTTTCTTGGTAAATATTACCTATTCACTAGGAACAATATTTTGTTGATGTTGGGTTGAGTGTTTTATAAATGTTAATCAGGTAAAATTGATAAATAGTGCTAAGTGTGCTGTATTCTTGCTGATTATCTACCAATTCTATTATTGAGAGAAACTAAGTCTTTGAGTATAAAATTGAATTTTTCTACTTCTCTTTGAAGTTCTACCAGATCTTCTTTCTTTCTCATTGGGCAGATAAACATTTTGGTTTATGTCCTCATAAGGACTTGAATCCTTTATAATCTTGAAATTAGCTTCTATTACTGGTAATTGTTCTATCCTCGGAAATCTACTTCATGTGACATTAATATAGCTATTCCAGCCTTCTTTTGATGGTTTATTAAAACATACATTATCTTATCCCTTACTTTTAACTACTTTCATCTTTATATTTAAATGTGTTATTTTGAAGGTGGCATACAAATAAATGGTTTTTTCTAATTTAAGCCAGAGATCTGCCTTTCAATGGGTTCATTTAGTCACTTATATTTAATGATTGTTAACATAATTAGAATTAAATTTAGCATTGGGTTTGTCACCAATTTATCTCATCTATTCTTTGTTGCCATTTTTAAGGATTTTTTAGAAATTAAATGCTAGAGATGTAGCTTAGTGGTACTTTCCTCACATATGTAGAATCGTCGATACAATCCTCAGCACAACATAAACAAAGAAAAGAAAGGAAGGAAGGAAGACAGAAAGAAAGAAAGGACAAATGAAAAAAGAACTGAATTTTCTTGGATAAATTGAATTTTTATGATTATCTCTTTTGGCTTGCTATATATAACTTTTGTTATTTGTTACTTAATGTTAGCAGTAAACACATTTGATATAACCATCTACCTTTAAGACACAATGGAATATAATACAGCAATTCTATTTTAAACTTTGTTGTTTTGCATTCCATTTTATGGATGTGCCAAAATGTATTTGGCCCTCCTATTATTAATAGAATTTAGGTTCTAGGTTTGATATTTTACTCTGTTAAGCAATGCCAGATGAACACCCTTGTATGTATTTATTTACTTTTGCAAATATATCCATAGAATAAGTTCACAGATGTGTGATTGCTTACTTGCATTTTTCTAATAAATCCTTGATGGTTAACCAACTCATGTGACTTTTGAATTTTAACCAGTAGTCTAAGGATGTTAATACTCTTAAGTGAATTCAGAATTTATTGTCATATAATTAACTATAGATAAGTATAATATTTGAAAAAAATATGCTTTTATTGTCTTCTTGTTTTTCAGCTTTGCAGGCAATTGCTGCTTTAGCATCGGTACTAAAACACAAAGAACTGAGAAGTAATGACCTGATTCTACATGGAATTTCACCTACTTCACTCATAAATTTAGCTGTCCAGTTTGCTCTTGCGGTAATTCACATGTATCAGTCTACTAGATTTTCCTTCTTCTTTTTTGAAAGACAGTTAATAGATGACCAAAGGACACAGGAGAGCCCTTTCTCACTCTTTGTTTCTGTCATATTTTCATACTTAGCCTGGTTGTAGAAATGCTTTATTTCTCTTCATATTTTCATAATATAGACTGAAATAAATGAAACAAAGTAAAGTAACAAGAGCTGAGAGCTTGGCTCAAGTATAGAGTGTCTACCTAGTAGATGTGAGGTCCTGAGATCAAACTCTAGTACCTCCAAAGTCAGCTAACTGATTTGTGCTTAATAAAAAAGTAAAAGTAAGAAAACATGAATTTTAGGAAGGAATTAGAGATTAAAATTGTCAGGGCAAGGGCTAGGCTATATAGCTCAGTGGTAGAGTCCTACACAGTATATACAAGGCCCTGGATTAGAACCCCATCACCACAATAGAATAAAAGTATAGAAGAAAAAGAGGGAGAGAAAAATGATATACCATAAAATTAATATATATGTATTTGAAATTTATCTTTCTCATCAATTAAAACAAAATTTGGTGGACTTTTTAGGTCATATCCACAAAACAATGTTAGTTTAGACATAATAAATAATTGCACTCCTGTTTTTCCCTTGCAGATTTTTATTTTGTTTTTTTTTCTTTTTTCTTTTAATTTTTATATATTAAAAAAATTTTCTTATTGTCAAACTGAGGTACAGAGAGATTACAGTTTCATATGTTAGGCATTGAATACATTTCAGTAACAGAGGAGGAGGGTCAACGTAGATCCACCCACTGCAGACCAGATTTTTATTTTGGTAACATAAATCTTGGAAAAGGAAGTGGAGGTGTGACTCAAATGGTGGAGCACTAGCCTTGAGTGGAAAACCAGGCAAAACTGTGTGTGTGTGTGTGTGTGTGTGTGTGTGTGTGTGTGTGTGTGTGTGTGTGTGAGAGAGAGAGAGAGAGAGAGGGGGGGGGAGGAGAGAGATACTTGGAAAAGCATAGTAGCAGCTTTAGAGTTCTTGAACTGACTTAGTACCGACTCTGCCACTTAATAAGTACCTAATTTTCTTTGAATCTTAGTTTCATCATTTTCACATTAAAGATAATTTTCTGCTTCCACAGTTGTTATGAAAACTGAGAAGATAACTGAAAACATGGTTCATAAACTATGAAATTTGATCTTATTTAAACTACTTTAGTTTCTGATTCTTCCTTCTATGTGAAAACAATCTTTCTACTCAGAAGTACAGTTGCATAATTCTACTACTTTGCTTTTTGTATCAAATACAAACTTAAAAACTTCTAAAAGATATTTATTTTGGGTTTCTTACTACAGAATTTCTCTTCCTTCTCCTCATACTGCAGGAGTACATGCTATGTCTGTGTCTATTAAATATTTTTCTCTCTTCAGACTTTATTTTTGTTTGAGATGTCTCATTATATAGCCCAGGCTGGCCTTGAACTCATGATCTTCCTACCTCAGCCTCCTGAGATCCAGGATTACAAGTATGCTCTCCCATGTCTGGCTTCTTCTTTCTGAAATTCTGTTACCATACTGATCTAGCTGTATTTAGCAACTACATTAAGCAAGAAATTGGTCTAGCTGTTACAAATATGGTCCTCAAGGATCTCAGAAATCAGTTTGAACAGTCAAGCAGTATGTAAGATAAGACAGTATATAGGTTAAAGACCAGATAACTAACATACATGTTAAAATTATTGAAATTCAGAGGAAGCAGCGAGCAGTGAGAATTGGAATTAACTTGGGAATTCTCCACAATGGGAGGGATTTAAAAAGGGTAGCATTTAGATATGTAAGAATATGTTTTATAGGATGGGATGATAGTAAACAAGACATAGAAAAAGGGATGTGATTTCCTTGACAGACACTGTATTTGGTCAGAATTGTAGCGGGTTCATTTTCTATCATTCCATCATTTGTGCCTAATGTAAGTTTCTATCATTTGTGCCTAATAGTTTGATTTATTATTATGTTAAGATAAAGTATAATTGATTGCTATAGCAAGATTGTGATATGTAGGTGTGTATACACACACACAGACACACACACAGACACACACACACACACTTTTTTTCTAGTCCTGAGGCTTGAGCTCAGGGCCTGAGCACTGTCGCTGAGCTTCTTTTACTCAAGGCTACCACTCTATCACTTGAGCTATAGCGCCACTCCCAGCTTTTTCTGTTTATGTCACACTGAGGAATGGAACCCAGGGCTTCATGCATGCTAGGCAAGCACTCTACCACTAAGCCACATTCCCAGCCCCTGTATAATGTATTTTACTTATTTTGCTTTTTTGAAAGGGGTAATGTATTTCTGGTTGATCTTAGGACCTAAAATTTTGCTAGGCAGTTACTATACCACTTAAGCCATACCCCAGTTCTTTTGCTTTTAGC
Organism: Perognathus longimembris pacificus; assembly: GCF_023159225.1. Lineage (NCBI taxonomy): Eukaryota > Metazoa > Chordata > Mammalia > Rodentia > Heteromyidae > Perognathus > Perognathus longimembris. The sequence continues at coordinate 61,425,237 of NC_063188.1, forward strand.
TTATTTTTCAGATAAGATTTCAAGTTGTTACATAGGCCAGCCTTGGCCAAGATCCTTTACTTCTGCCTCCTGAGTGCCTGGGATTACAGGTGTGACACCATCACATCCAGCTTGGTTTTTGAGCTAGGGTTCTGCTATTTCCTGGTCTGACCCATGACCCTCTCTACCTTCCAAGTAGCTGTGATTACAGATGAGTACCACTGTACCTTGCTATACTTTAAAATTTTCTAAACAGAAACTTTGGTGGTATTCTATGTGAAAGCAGTTCTTTGAAGCCTGGCATAGTGGCACATGCCTATGATATCTGCACTGCATAGGCTGAGGCAGGAGGATTTCAGAGTTCAAAGTCAGGATACATGAGACCTTGTCTTAAGAATAAAGGTACAAAACAAAACACAAAAAAATTATTTTGGAGAAATAACATTGGCTATGACTGGGGAGGTGAAGAGGAAGAAATTGGAGACAGGGCAGAAAGGGAAATGGTAGTAATAATGGTAAGAGGCTATATATGGTAAGAATAGGATATTAAGCAGGTAACATGTTGCTTTCTCTTCTAAAATAATCTACCTCATCTTTTAACCTTTTTATAAAATTTGCTAGTGGCTCACACCTGTATTCCTAGCTAGTCAGAATGCTGAGATCTGAGGGCTGCAATACAAAGCCAGCCCAGGCAGGAAAGTCCATGAGACTCTTACCTCCAATAAACTACTTAGAAAAAGCCAGAACTGGTACTCAAGTGGTAGACCACTAGCCTTGAGCAAAACAAGCTCAAGGATGGCACCCAGACCCTGAATTCAAGCCATAAGACTTGAACACACACAAAAATTTACCTCGTAGAGCTGGGAATATGGCCTAGTGGTAGAATGCTCGCCTCGTATACATGAAGCCCTGGGTTCGATTCCTCAGCACCACACATATAGAAAAAGCTGGAAGTAGCGCTGTGGCTCAAGTGGTAGAGTGCTAGCCTTGAGCAAAAAGAAGCCAGGGACAGTGCTCAGGCCCTAAGTCCAAACCCCAGGACTGGCAAAAAAAAAAATTACCTCCTACACCCCTACAAGAGACAATGTGCATATTTCAAGTTAAAATTTTTTTTACTGTAGAGGTGATGTATAGAGGGATGGTAGTCACATAAGTCAGGTATTGAGTACATTTCTTTATGAACAGTGTCATTTTCTCCCAGCTTTTTCCATCCCAGACCCCCCCACAAGTTGTATAATTCATTTTCAACAGTGTCTAGTGAGCATCATGGTTTAATTAGTTCACTCTTTGTCCCACCATTTCTGTCCTTTCTCATCCTCTTCCCAACTCAGATAAACTTACATACAAGACAAAAGAGACAGAAATTTAAAAAAACAATGACAAAAGGGGACAAACTGGAAAAAAAAGTAAAAACCCACAAAAAATTAAAAAAAAAAAACCCTCTTGTTCCCATTGTTTGGAGTTTATTTCGATTGGAAATAGTCAGGAAGAAAACACAGATTTCTACTACCAATACTTTGCTCTCACACACTAGGAATCATGCCACATATTCTGCCCCCTCAGTCTATACATGGATATACTATTCATGTTCTTTCTAAAGTGAGCACTCAACTTACATACTAGTGTCCGTCACCTCTTGTCTTTTATCTCTCACACCATCAAATTCTTGCTCTCTTTGGCTCACTTTCATAGTATATAAATATAGTCTATTATCTCATTAAGGCTAAAAAATCTTTCTTTCTTGACCCACTCTCACCAGCTACTGCCCATTTTTCCCTTAGTGAACTCTTCTAAAGTACTCTCTATACTTAGTGACTTATTCTTTACCTCCATATTTCCTGAACCATCTCTAGTCACACTTCTGTCATAAAGCTACTCTTTGTCCTCTACATTGTAAATTGCAGTGGTTAAATCTCAATCTCACTTTATTTTACCTATCAGCAGTAGTCTATACAGTTGAACATTCTTTCATCTTAGAAACACAATTGCCTTGTAGGACACACCATATTATCCTTGTTTTTTCCTACCTCATGAATCATACACTTTCATTCTCCTTTGCTGTTTCTTCTTTTCTCTCAAACTCCCTGTCAACTGGTGACCTTGGGAGAGGAGTTGTCTATGATGTTTGAGAAGAGAGGATAAAGTATAAACTCATCATACAAGAAAGGATAAGAGACGACTAGGGAAATGGGATATGCTTGCCAGTAGTGTTAAAGTTCATTTGATGGCAGTAAGTAGTTATATAAATTTTTTCCAGCCACATTCTGCTGTATGGATACAGGCACAAGTATCAGTATAAAGTTGAACTTAAGTAGATATGGGCTTTGTCTAGGGAGTTCTATCCTTAATTTTTAGGTTATTTAAGCTGAGAGTAGGGGAAGATATTATGAGGACGAGAGTCATCAAAATGTTGACAATATCCTTAGGTTAAATGTCTTTGGAAGGTGGGCTCTGGTGGCTCACACCTGCAATCCTAGCTACTCAGGAGGCTGAGATCTGAGGATCACAGTTCGAAACTACCCCAAGCAGGAAAGTCCATGAGACTCTTCTCCAATAAGCTATTCAGAAAAGCCTGAAACTGGTAATGTGGCCCAAGAGGTAGAGTGCTACCCTTGAACAGATGAAGCTCAGGAACTGTGCCCAGGCCCTATGTGAAGCCCCAGGACAAGCCCCCCCTCCCCCGAAAAAAAGTCTTTTTGAGCCTGGTGCTAGTGGCTCACATCTTCTAGCTACTCAGGAGGCTGAAATCTGAGGATCACAATCTGAAGCCAGCCCTGGCAGAAAAGTCCCTCTGAGTCTTATCCCCAATTAACCACTCAAAAACCCAAAATGGCACTGTGGCTCAGAGTGGTAGAGCACTAGCCTTGAGCAAAATAGCTTAGGGACAGTACCCAGGCCTTGAGTACAAGCCCCATGAGTGACAAAAGTCTTTGGGGGTCAGGATAATAGAGAAAGTTGGCAGGAGACAATGTCAGAGACAATGGTCAGAAAGTAGAATAGGTGAAATTAAGAGCTGGGGTGGGGGACTAGGTGGAACAAAGACTTAAGGAAGGACTCATTCACTGCTTGCTGACAAGCACTGTTACTTGATCCACACTACAAGCCCTTTGTGCTTTAGGTTGTTTTTCAGATAGGGTATCTGCTTCTCATTCAAGGCCAGCTTTCAACCTCAATCTTCCTACCTAACTTATAGTTGGATTCCACATCTGTGCCAGTATACCCAGATTTGTTTGTTGATAGGCTGGCATTGAACCCAGATCCTGATCTCCTAATCTTAGCCTCAGACTCTTAATCTCAGCCTCCCATGTAGCTGGGATGACAAAAGTAACTATTGATTATTGATTTATAGCTTCATGTGGTAGCTCATTTGAGAGCATGAGAGGTTGGAGGCATAGCTCAGGTGGTGGAGCACCAGCCAATGAGCAAAAGCATCAGATACTGAGTTTGAGTCCTGGTCTCTAATGGGAAAAAAAGAGTATAAAATCAACATGTTCATATTTGCATATAATTCTGAATGGGCAGAGATATGGACACTTGTTGCAAGTATCATTTTAAGATGAAATTAAACATACTGTATCTGTTCTTTTTAGAATGGACAACAAGTTGTGGCAGGAAAAGCTTTGGAATATTTATCTCATCATGTAGAAGATCCAAAACAAGCCCTTTCATCTTTAAAGTAAGGAATTCACGTTCTGTGGAAATAAAAGTATTTCCATCTACTCCTCTTAAGGTTGTTCTCTAAGTTTTGCCAAATAATTCTAGAAATTCAATAGCTACAAAAACTGTTAGCCCAGATGCAAAGTAAAAAAATAAGAAAGTGATTTTCCCCTACTTTTGTTTCTAGAAAGGAAAATTATTTTTTGCTCAAAGTAATTTCTGAATGTATGGCTATAATGGGGTACATACAGTAGTGAAGGTGAGGAGAGTGAAGTCAGGATGTGATAGCATAATAGCTGTTGTAATTTTGACTGAACAAATGTCAAATGGGAAGCAAGGTTTCTAGGATGGTGTTCCTGCTGCTCCAACTATATGCTACAGGCCACACTTACCAAGTGAAATTGAGTAACTGAAATAAAAGTGTCAGAAGGAGTTAAGATAGTTGTGTTGATGAAATAGCAAAACCATTCAGGACAGATGGTATTTCTTAAACATTTTCAGATGTGAAACTACCAATTTCTTTATTATGTAAGCTTGCCATTCTGATTTCCTTTCAAAGACTAGGGATCCTAAGATGTGTAATATCCAAAGACTATTTCCAGGTTCTCTATAGAAAGAAAATATAAAAAGACATGTATATTATCTCTATCATTCCAGTGATGATTTTGGATGATAATATGAGTGCTGTAACATCAATATTATGTTAAAAAGCATTATTTTGTTTTAAAATTATTAAATTGCATTTTAAAAATCACAAAATGGGTATGTTTTCATTGTAACTATTTTATAACATAGAGATCTATAAACAAAACAAGATTAAGCCGGGCACTGGTACATCATGCCTGTAATACTCATGAGGCTGAGATCTAAGGATCAAGTTTTGAAGCCAACCTGGACAAGGAAGTCCCTGGGACTTATATCTCCAATGAACAGCCAAAAATCTGGAACTGTAGCTGTGGCTCAAGTGGTTGAGTACTTGCCTTGAGATTTTTAAAAAGTGCTCAAGAATAGTGTCCAGCCCTGAGTTCAAGCCCCAGGACTGGCACTGCACATGTGTGTGTGTGTGCGCGCACACACACACACACACACCCCAAGATTAATTTCCTCCTTGTTTTTCTAAGTTCTACCTTTCAGGGTAATCAAGATGAATAACTTGGTATAAATTTTCCCATGTGTTTATTCCTAAGAATCACTTTCTATATCATTTTATTATACAGGTGTCTGTTTCGTCTTGTTCTTCCAAAGGTTTCTCAAATGCCAGAATCTGAAAATAAGTAAGTTATTTCAACAGAAATGATGTATTCACAAATGGAAAATAGTATACTGTTAGTAGTAACCTTATATTAAAAGATTTCTTGTGATGTGAATAAGATTAATGTAGGTAGTGTGTCCAAGCATGCTAAGTTTGTATCTTGGCTTGGCTATTTATTATATGTGCAACTTTGGGCACATTTCAAAGTGTTTTTTGGCTTCTGTTTCTCCAATCTATATAATGGAAATAATAATTTTATATGCCTTAAGGAATTGCTGTGATTACTCACTGATCCAGTAATACATGTAAAAGGAAAAAGATTAATGCGATCTGAAGAGAAACCAGAGTACAAGTAAATACACATGAGTGCTAGGCACCTTATAAGTCCTCAATAATGTTTATATATGATCTGATTATCAGATTGAATCTATCTCTTCCTTTTTTTTAACAATAAACTAATTAATAGATACACAGTCCCACAGATCATATAACCTGAATTGTTTGTTGATTCTGATTTTCTATTGGCTCAGTTAGGGCTATTGAAATATGTTTCAGTTCATAGTTTCCATGGTATTAAACTTATCAAGAACTTTAAAAAGCATGTGGTCACAGTTTCACGTCCGGAGTCTGGGCTGTGACCCTGGCTAGTTGGTTCGTTTTTTACTTCCCCAATAAATCCATCTTTTTATCATAAAAAAAAGAACTTTAAAAAGCATGCAAGATTTGGTCAACAGTTTTGATACAAAAGAATCCACTACTCTCTGATGATTTGAAAAAAACAATTCAAGTTCTAGATTAGGGATAATGCTCAGAGAATTTCTGAACCAGTTCTGCAGTCTCTGCTTGGTCATAAGCTCTGTAACTGTGTATCTCTATTATATTTTTGCTTCTTATAAGTGGCAGTAATATAGTGCTTCAACTTAACTTGAGCAAAATATATATGACTGAAATAAAATTGGATTAAAAACTCACTTTACTATATAATACATAATGTAGCCCCAAAATACCTGGTTTTACAGGTTATATGAACTGATTAAAAGGGCACCAAAACTCAAAGATGAAGCATGTAGAAATTTTCATAATGACCCAACTATTTGATATTATGAAGTTAATAGTATATTTTTTAAAGATGCCTTATCTCTTCCACATGCATCCTTGAAATACAGGGGAATATAGGGGAAAATTCTTGTTTGAATTAATGACAAATTACAGGAAATTTAAAATATATGCCTTTATTGTTTCCAAGTTTGTCTCGAATGCCTTCTAGTAGTTTTTTTCATGTAGAATTTAACATGACACATAACAAAAACAACACTTTTTTGCCAGTCCTGGGGCTTGAACTCACGGGCTGGGTGCTGTCCCTGAGCCTCTCTGTGCTCAAGGCTAGCACTCTACCACTTAGGCTACAACACCATTCCTGGCTTTTTCTGAGTAGTTTATTAGAGATAAGAATCTTAAGGACTTTCCTTCCCAGGCTGGCTTTGAACTGTGATCCTCAGATCTCAGCTTCCTGAGTAGCTAGGATTACAGGTGTGAGCCACTGGCACCTGACTGACAGTAAAAAGTATAAAGCATCTATTTAAGTGAAAATGCCCAAGATAATTGAATTTGAGTTTCAGTTATGTCATTAGTTTGTAGTATACGTTAGGCAGCAACAACTGGCTAGCAATCTCACACAGATAATGTATCCCATTCCATATTATCATTCTTTTCTGTATTATTTATTTGCAGTCATGGACCTTTCATAGATTATTTTGTAGAGAATCAGTAAATTAAATAATGAAGAAAAGATGGATATTGGTACCTCAGGACTGTAATCGTAGCTATTCAGGAGGCTGAGATCTGAGGATCACAGTTCAAAGCCAGCCTGGGAAGGAAAGTCCATGAGACTCTTATCTCAAATTAACCACCAGAAAATCAGAAGTGATGCTGCAGCTCAAGTGGTAGAGTGCTAACCTTGAGCAAAAAAGCTTAGGAGCAGCGCTCAGGCCCTGGGTTCAAGCCCAATGGCTAATCAACCAAATAAATTAAATAATAAATAAATGTGAAGAATTCATTCTTAGGTCTGCTAAAATTCAAATTAATAAAATTTACTGTAAGTTGTTAATTTTATAAACTTATAAAGCTTTTAATATTATGCATGAGAAAGTGTTTAGTTTTCCTGAAACGCAATCTGTATTAAATAGTACTATACTCTTTTCTGAGAAGGTCAGTTTTCTTTTTCTTTAAAATTGAGATGGAGTCTTGATATGCTGTACAAAGCTTTCCAGGATGAGCTCAAACTATTGGTCCTTTTTAGCTTCCCCATTTATTTATCCATTTTTATTTATTCTTATTTAATTCCATTACTTATCCATATCTCTTTTTATACAAAATGATATTGGAGTCTGTTAAAGTTTTTTTTAAAAATTGTAATGATTTTAATTTTATTCTATTATTACTATTATTTTGGTGTTACTAGTGGTTTAACCCAGGGCCTCAAGCTTGCTAGGCAGGCACTACCCCTTGAGGTATTACCCCAGCTCTTAAGACTTATTGTTAAAGAGTAGTTTTAGTTTCACAGAAAAATTGAGAGGAAGATGCATAGATTCCCATATATTTCTTTTACCAACATATGCATCACCTCTCTCATTATCAGCATCCTCCAATGGAGGTATACAGTCATCACAATTTATGACCCTAAGCTGACATGTAATCCCATCAAATCCATAGCTAGTAGGATAGTTCATCTTCAATGTTCATTATTCTATGTGTTTGGACGAAAGTATAATGACATGCATCCATTAGTTCAGCATCATACAGAGCTTTTTTTCTGCCCTTAAAAAATCTACTATGCCTTCCTCATAAGCACTTTATTGTGAGCCCAGTTTTGTCTTTTCCAGAATGCCATCTAGATGGAATCATACAGTAAATAGCTCTTCAAATTAAAAATTTCACTCAATAACACATATTTACAGTTTCTTTTGTGACTAATACCTTGTATAATTTCGGAACTAAATAATACTGCATTGCCTTCACATTTTATTCATTAATTCACCCATTGTAGGGGATCTTGGTTGCTTCCAAAATTTTAATAAAACTTCTATAAACATCTTGGCATGTATTTTTGTAGTCATATATTTCGCTTTTTGGGGTAAATACCAAGGAGCACAATTTCTGTATTATGTGGTAAGACTATTTTTAGCCTTAGAAGAAAACCCCAAACTATTTTCCAGAGTAGCTGTGTAATGTTACATTCCCATCAGCAATGAAGAAGAATTCCTGTTGCTATATATTCTCACCAGTACTTAGGATTTTCAATTTTTTTGGATTTGGGCCATTTGTATTTCATTTTGTTTGGCATTTTCCTGATGACATATGACACAGAGTATCTTATCATATGCTTAGATGCCGTTTGTGTATCTTCTTTAGTGAAGCTTCAGTTAAAATCTTTTGCCCAGACTTTCCCCACAGATTTAAGGTATTTTGTGTCCAAATAACTTCCTTTTATAAACAGATATCCCCTGGTTTTTGACCATAGACCCTTATAACAAAAAGATCCTAACAGTAAAAAAATATTAGCACATTAGTAGTGTTCTGTTGTCATTAATAAAGTCAGTCCATCATTGTATCATGAAATTCTCTCCAAGGTTGAGGACACTGAAGTTTTCAGACTTCAATGTTATCAGATTCCAAATGTAGGAATAATAAGACATAGAAATATATGTCTTTACCTCTTTGGGCTTCTAGTACAATTGAACTGAAGACAGTATCTCTTGCTCCCATGATTTTGTGGTTGTTTTTGCAGTGCTGGAGATTGAATGTGGGTCTCCTTCACACTAGGCAAGTGTTATGCCACTGAGCTACATTCATAGCTTCACTCAGAGTGTCTCTTGAGGTGTTGATGTAATAGTGGATTTCCCTTACTATGTAGCACATGCCTCACTTTCAGCCATTATTTCTCCTTTTCCGCATTTTTTTGTACCTGTCCTCAGGCTTGAACTGAGGGCCTAGATCTGCCCGTGAGCTTTTGTGCTCAAGGCGAGTGCTGTACTACTTGAGCCACAGTTCCACTTCTAGCTTTGTTCTGGAGATAATTGGAGATGAGTTTATCAGACTTTCCTGCCTGGGCTGGCTTCAAATTGTAATCCTTAGCTCTCAGCCTCAAGAAAAGTTGGTTTAGCCTTTTTTCTGTTAGACACTACAAAGAGCAATACTAGTCTAGCAAATGCATGCTACCCCAATCCACTCCTATTTATATAGGGTACTTCTTACATAGAAGCACAACAAATAGGACATCTTTTTTTTTCTTTTGCTTGCTGGTCCTGGGGCTTGAACTCAGGGCCTGGGTGCTGTCCTTGAGCTTCTGTCCTTCAAGACTAGTGCTCTACCACTGAGCCACAGCTCCACTTCCAACTTTTTCTGAGTAGATTATTGAAAATGAGAGTCTCACAGACTTGCCTTCCCAGGCTGGCTTTGAACCTCAATCCTCAGATCTCAATCTCCCAAGTAGCTATGATTAGAAGAATGAGCCACTGGTCCTGGCAAGTTTTGAATTTTTAATTGTTTCTCTATTTATGGAAAGAATGACATTGAGATTGAATCCATTTCTATTAGATTTGATTTATTTGTTTGAGTGGATAAAGGTTTGTTAAGTATTCCTTCATAATGTTTCACTTTATGATATATAGCTATATATCTTCTTTCTCATTCCTAAATTTATTTCTCTTCTCATTTTGTTCAAAATTTGGTTTATCTGATTCTTTGTATTTTTTAGTCTCTAATTCATTGGTTTCTGCTCTAATCTTTACTATTTCTGTCTATTTGTTTTGAGTTTGGCTTCTTTTTTTTTAAGCTTTAAGTGCACTATTAGGGTATTAATTTGGGAGGTCTATTTTGCTAATGTAGGTACTCATGGCTCTAAACTTTCTTCTTGGAACTGCTTTTGCTGTGTCCCAAAGGTTGTGTTTTTATTTCCCCTGGATTCTGGAAACTTTTGGCTTTCCTCTATTATCTCTTTATTATAACCCTCTTCTTCAGCAATGTGTTGTTCAGTCTCCATGAGCTTGAGTATTTTCTGTGGCTTCTGAAGTCTTTCCTATAGGGTTAGTCTGTATATTTGTACAATATTAAGTATTGACTGGGTTGGTGCTGCCCTCCCTCTTAATTGGGAGTTAATCTGTTAGACTTGCCAATTAAAATTTTAATCTGGTTTTTACAGACAGCAAGAGATGTTTGTTAACAGTGTTCATATAGCCAATCCTATTATATTTCAGGGGCCTATGGAATTTGTATGCTTCCATTTCGAAGTTAGGAGGATAACAATACTAGGAATAGGGGTTAGAACTTAGTTATTGAGAGAAGAGAGATTGGGAGACAAGATACAGCATTTAGAAGATGCAGAAAAGATGAGTAGAATATGGTGAAGCAGGTACTCAATACCCATGTGTGTATGTATATGATTCAGATATTGTGCGTGGAAGTATCAGAGGGTTACAGAGGGCCAGAAAAGAATAATAACATATGGAAAGAGGGTGATAGAATAAACTACCAGTAGAAAAAGGAAGAAAAATAGAGAGAAAAAAGAAAAAAATTAAACCAAAACCCAAACTGCCTACTTTTCTTCTTATGGAATATAAATTAAATGTTTGACCAGGCACTGGTGGCTCATGCCAGGGATCCTAGCTACTCAGGAGCCTGAGATTTGAAGACTTTTGTTTGATGCCATCCCAGGAAGGAAAATTCCATAAAACTCTTTTCTTCACTTAACCACCAAAAAACCCAGAAGTGGAGTTGTGGGCTGTCTTTTAAATCTGAAGGAAAAAGAAGGGTGGCTCTCAGCAATTCACCTTCTTGACTACCCTGGGATATTCTGTTCTAACTTTCCAGTTTGTATTCTCTGCTTTTTAATGTGAGGACTTCTATTGTTATATACTCAAGATCAACAGCATCTAGTTTAGCAATAAATCCATCACTTTCATTCTCAACTTCATTATAGTATTTTACAGTTCCATCATTTCTGTTTGGTTCTTAATAGAATTTCCTTCATTTTGATTATACTACTCATCCATTCTTGTATGTTGTCTATTTTATCTGTTATAGCCCTTAACCATATTAATCATAATTGTTTTAAATTTGTGTCTATTAATTCCAACATTCTAGCCATGCCTGCTTCTGATGATTGCTGTGTCTCTTTAACTTGTGTTTTTTTTGGGGGGGGGATGGGGCTGATAAATACGTCTTTTTTTTTTTATATATCCAAACACAACATACAAAGAAATTGGTTGCTATAACAGGCCTTTAGTAGTGTGGTGGTAAATTTGGGAGAAAGAAAATAATCTTATGATCCTATGAATAGATCTGACTTTCAGTGAACTTGTGCCTCTGAAGTGAACATCTCTAGTGCTTCTCAGAATTTTTCCTCCCCTTGCTCTTTTTACTGTTATTGTAAAGGTGATGTTCAGAAGGGTTTAATGAGTACATTTCAGGTAATGAGTCAGGTAATGAGTACATTTCTTTTTGAATAGTGTCAATTCTTCCCTCGTTTCCCCCTAAGTTTTCCTTCTTCCACAAGTTGTATAGCTCAATTTCAACATGGCGTCTAGTGAGTATTACTGCTGCATTTATTCACCCTTTGTCCCACAATTTCCATGCTTCCCTTTACTCTCCCCAAAGCAGTTAAACTTATAAGACAAAAGGTACAAAAATCAAAAGCAGTGACAAGGGTAAAAAAAAAGCATAATAGGGCTGGGGATATAGCCTAGTGGCAAGAGTGCCTGCCTCGGATACACGAGGCCCTAGGTTCGATTCCCCAGCACCACATATACAGAAAACGGCCAGAAGCGGCGCTGTGGCTCAAGTGGCAGAGTGCTAGCCTTGAGCGGGAAGAAGCCAGGGACAGTGCTCAGGCCCTGAGTCCAAGGCCCACGACTGGCCAAAAAAAAAAAAAAAAAAAAAAAAAAAAAGCATAATAGTAAAAAGCCTCTTGTTTCCATTTCTTGGAGTTCATTTAATTAAACATCATTTTATACAACCATATGCACATAGCTATTGAGCCTTAGTAATCCTCTCCCAAGAATATCCTCCTTTGGTCTCACTGTGTGAATGTCTAGAGACCTGTATAATTTATCATGTCCAAGTGTATTTTTTGTGTCTTTTACCACCAAGTATAGATTTATAGGCACATTCTAGTTGCAAAAAATGAGGGAAACCATACAACCTGTGTTTCTTTGGGTCTGGATTAGTTTGCTTAATATAATTTTTCCAAATCTCTCAATTTCCTTAAGAACAGTGCACTATCATTCTTTCTGAAGAAAGCATACACTTCCACAGTGTGTGTATATATCACTGTTCTTGATTCATTTATCTACTGAGGAGCATCTAGGTTAATTCTATATTTTGGCGATGGTAAACAGTGCTGCAATGAACATGGTTGTACTGGTAGGTAGCTTTAGTGTGGCCTGGTCGGTATTCTGTTAGATAAATGCAGAGGAGTAGAACTGCTGGGTCACAGGGAATCTTTATGTTTATTCTTTTGAGGAATCTCCATACTGTTTTCCAGAGTCTCTCTTTAAGTCCTAAGCCCATTAATTGTTTTTTATTAGTTCTTGTTTCTTTGAGGGTTTATTTTTGTTTCCTCCCTTCTTAAGAGAGGATAGCTACAGTACACTGATTTATATTGTTTCCCTTTTCTCAAGTCAATTAGGCTCTGATAATGGGATAGTAGTTTAGCTAGAACCCAGGGTCTCTATACAGCATCATAGCCTAGCAAGTGGAAACCACATGCTAAAGAGACATATTGTTGCAGATGAGGTTCCAGCAGGAACCAAAACATCCTCTCCCTACATCTTTTTATTTCCTCAAGTTCTCTAGTCTAGGGTATGGAGTTTTGCAGAAGGGTCCTTATTGGGAATTTAAAAATCCACTCAGGTTATTGTAGGAGTTGACCAATATAACATCAACCTCCAAACACCTAGATATAATAGAACCAATCAGAGCACAGCCCAGGGTTTAAAATCCCCAAGACTAAGCAAGAAACTAAGAAAGAACAGAGGCTGTCAAGTAAGATACTTCTCTTCTGAATAAAGTTCTTTGTGTTCAACCTTCATTATTCATGGACTTTTTATTCTTTTGGCATTTTTTTGGTACTGGGGATTGCACTTGCCACTGAGCAACATTCCAGTCCTATTTGTGGACTTTTTTCCTTACATTTCTGAGACAAGAACTCAAGAAGGTAATAGCAGCAGCGTGGAGCTGCAGTAGTCTTGCAGTCATTGCCTGCTGTTGATATGTAACATCAAAGAGGCATAGCCTGCTGCTGAGCTACAACAGTAACAGGCAATGAGGGCTACAACCCTGGTCATTTCTGCTGAGTGTGGAGCTGGATGGGCTGTGAGGACAGAAGGACTATGAAAACATCATGCTCTTTCCACTGCAGACACTGAAAAAGAAAATTCATATCAATAATATCTCCAAAGGGTACCAAAATAGTTTCTCTTGAGGAAAAGTCTTGTTAAGAACAGCACTTTCCAAAAACACTGTGTCTCCAGTATCTACGGTGAGAACCTGGCAAAGCTACTGGAGGCACAGCTCACAAAAGTGCTCCCTATGCAGGACATAGGAATAAAAGATTCAAAATGGTAGTTGTGGTCTATATCCCTTATTTTTTTTGCTTCAGTATTAGGGATTGACTCAGATCTCACACTTGTTAGGCAGCTACTCTACTACTTAAGCCATGCTCCTGGCCTAATAGTCTATACTTTAAACTTTTGTAGTTCAGGTAATAAAGGTGGTCATCTATCTATTAACTGTTAATTACTAAGCAATGTGGCTAAGATGGAAGGTGTTTATTATTCTCAAACACAGAAAATATCTATAACCCCAAACACATGGGCAATAGGTTACATTTATTTATTTATTTATTTATTTTTTAGTGTTGAATTTTTTTATTTTTTTTCAAATTTTTATTATCAAACTGATGTACAGAGAGGTTACAGTTTCATACATTAGGCATTGGATACATTTCTTTTACTGTTTGTTACCTTGTCCATCATACTCCCCTCCCTCCTCCCCTCCCCCTTTCCCTTCCCCCCAACCTGGAGGTGTTCAGTTCACTTACAACAAACAGTTTTGCAAGTATTGCTTTTGTAGTTGTTTGTCTTTTTTTACCCTGTGTCTGTCAAATTTGGTATTCCCTTTCAATTTCCTACTTCCAATACCAGTATACACGATTTCCAATATACTCAGATAAGATTACAGAGATAGTGTAGGTACAACCACAGGAAGGTGATACAAGAACATCATCAATAATAGAAGCTACAGATACACATGGGACGTTGAAAGTAGTTACAACTGTGATACAACAATTGTCTCCATAACATGGAGTTCATTTCACTTAGCATCATCTTATGTGTTCATAAGGGTATAGCTATTGGGCCTTGTGATGCTCTGCTATGACTTGCCTAAACCTGTACTAATTATTCCCAATAAGGGAGACCATAGAGTCTATGTTTCTTTGAGTGTGGCTCACTTCACTTAGTATAATTTTTTCCAAGTCCTTCCATTTCCTTACAAATGGGACAATGTCATTCTTTCTGATAGAGGCATAAAATTCCATTGTGTATATGTACCACATTTTCCTGATCCATTTGTCTACTGAGGGGCATCTGGGTTGGTTCCAGATTCTAGCTATGACAAATTGTGCTGTGATGAACATTGTTGTGCTGGTGGCTTTACTGTGATTTTGTTTGTGGTCTTTTGGATAGATACCCAAAAGTGGGGCTGCTGGGTCATAGGGGAGTTCTATAGTTAGCCTTCTGAGGAATCTCCATACTGCTTGCCATAGTGGCTGAACCAGTTTACATTTCCACCAACAATGAAGTAGGGTTCCCTTTTGGCCACATCCCCTCCAACAATTGTTATTGTTAGTTTACTTGATATATGACATTCTTACTGGGGTGAGATGGAATCTCAATGTTGTTTTGATTTGCATTTCTTTTATGGCCAGTGATGTAGAGCATTTTTTCATATGTCTCTTGGCCATTCTCATTTCCTCATCAGAGAAGTCTCTTTTTAAGTCTTTAGCCCACTTGATGAGGGGGCTATTGGTTCTTAGCGGTTTTGTTTTGAAAGAAGGTAATTTTTTTAGTTCTGCATATATTTTAGAGATGAGGCCTTTGTCTGTTGAATGTCCGGTAAAGATCTTCTCCCAGTCTGTGGGCTTTCTGTTTATCTTGCGAGCCATGTCCTTTGCTGTGCAGAAGCTCTGCAGTTTGATGCAGTCCCATTTGTCCAACCTTTCTTTGATTTGTAGCCTTTCTGGGTCTTTGTTAAGGAAGTTCCATCCTGCGCCAAGGAGCCCAAGGGTTTCTCCTACTCCTTCCTTTAGTGTTTTCAGGGTGTCTGTTTTGATTTCAAGGTCTTTAATCCATTTGGAATTGATTTTGGTGCAGGGTGATATATAAGGATCTAGTTTTAGTTTGTTGCATGTGTTGAGCCAGGTTTGCCAGCACACTTGTTAAAGAGGCTATCTTTCTTCCATACTATTTTTTTTAGCTCCTTTATCAAAGATTAAGTAGGCGTAGTTCTGTGGGTTCATTTCTGGGTCTTCAATTCTGTTCCATTGTTCTTCAGGCCTGTTCCGGTGCCAATACCAAGCTGTTTTTATTACTATAGCTTTATAATACAGCTTGAAGTTGGGTATTGTAATTCCTCCAGCACTGTTCTTTCTGCTTTGGAGTATTTTTGCTATTCTAGGTCTTTTATTGTTCCATATGAATTTCTGGATTGCTTCCTTTATTTCATTAAAAAATGGTGTTGGGATATTAATGGGTATTGCATTGAATTTGTAGATAGCCTTTGGCAATATTGCCATTTTGATTATATTAATCCCCCCAATCCAGGAGCATGGGAGGTTAGGTTACTTTTTTATACTAATACTAGGGTTTGAACTCATAGCCAGATGGTTCCATAGAATTATTGTTCATAGCTAATGCTCTAATTCTTGAGCAACATCTCTACTTCCAGATTTTGTTGATTAATTGCAGTCATCTCTAGGATTAATTTGCCCAGGCTGGCTTCAAACCAGGATCCTCAGATGTCAGCCTCTTGAGTAGCTAGGATAATAGACATGAGCCATCAGTGCCCATCTACTAGGTGACTTTTAAGACTTCCAGTATTGTCTCTATTTGGAAGAGTCTGCAAATTCTTATCATCTAAATGCAGAAGATAGATGCTGATAGTTGTTCTTTTAACATCTAAATTAAGCTGTGAGGAGAGCTTGTTGTTGTTTCTCTTTTTACTAGTTCAGTTCCCAGTACTCATCTCTGAATCTGGAACTTTTAAAACTATACCTTTAAAAAATTTTAATTTTAACTTAAAAAATTTAAATCTAAACTTTTAAATTAAAAAATAAAAATGTATACATTATGTAAGTTTTATAAAAATATATAAACTTATATAAATATATAAAACATACAATTAAAATAATCATATTTTAATCATATTCATGGAAAATATAATTTATGTTTTCTCATTTGGGTATCTTGCCTCAGTTTCCACAGTGAATCCCTTCAGTAAACTGTGATTCCCTATATTTACTGTCTCTTCTTTGTGGCAGTGGTTTGCACCTGTTCTGCACTTGCTTTTATGGATTAAAGAAAATTAGTTGATTTTTTTTAGTATGTTGAGCTTTATACTTGTTAGGACAGAGTGGCAACTTTGAGTCTATATGATGTATAACTGGAAAGTTGAAGTCCTGTGCTGCAATTTGTATACTGCTTAAAGAAACTTGATAGGAAGGCAAGAAATATTGGTAATAGACTTGACTGTCAGAAACTGTATCAACCTGGAAAACCATCTCTAACATCAGATTCGTTTCCTCATCTGTAAAATGAGAGTTTGGTATTAGAGGAGTGGCTTTTTAAATGACGCTCTTCACAAACCTGGAAATTTGAGGCTCCCATTCTCCATCTACCTCTGGTTCAATTAGAAACACTATTTCTTCCTTCCTCCCTTTCTTCCTTCCAATTGCTAAAGATAAACTCAAGGCTTCATGCATGCTAGGTGAGTGCACTACCTCTGAATTATGCCCCAGCCCTATCTTTTCTTGTATATTAGACATCTATACATTTTATTTGAAATAATGGTTCTAAACTTCATTTTAATAATATTGTATATTGATTTCCCCTCTTTAAACAGTTATAGGGGAAAGCAAAGAAAGGGATGATATTGTCCAGAATAAAAGATACTTGTTACATGACTTATAAAATGGTAGTCCCTCTGTACAACACCTTAATAATAACAATAAAATTATTTTTAATGCTTTTAGGGAAAATCAAAATGGTGAGACAAAGGGTAAAAGGCAAACCAAAGCAACAGCAATACATACAAGACAATATGTTTTAAACCAACTGTACAACTCTGGGTGGGGGGGATTGGGGAGGAGGGACAGTGGAAGAAAATGAAGGAAGGGATAACTAGTTTGATAAGAAATATACTCACTACCTTACATATGTAACTGTAACCCCTCTGTATATCACCTTAAAATAAAAATTAAAAATTAAAAAAATGCTTTTAAAACTTGGCAGGATGTCCCATGGCTAAGGGACAGTATCTAGGGCTTGAATTCAAATGCCAGCACTGGCACTTATACACACACATGCATGTAACAAAAACAAAGCTTATATATTACAGAGGTTAGTACCTACTCCTAAATTTAATGAGCCTGTTATATAAAACCTTATCTGTCACTGAAATCCTTTGATAAAAGTGGGTGTAGAAATAGAAGAAATGTGGAAGCACTGGGTATGAATAACTATAATGGTGGAGTGCATTAAAGGGGTAAATTGTAGCATTGATCTTTTTAGCCCAGTTTCAAATAGTATGTTTTTCAGTGCTTCATTCATAGAAAAGATTTAGAACAATTGAAAACTTTTTTCTTTATTTTTTTAGAAAGAATGAAATGAATTGACTTATAACTTACTTCAATACAGGTAAATATCTCCTTGGTTATTTTTCAGTTTTTTAACTTGCACCTATCCTCCATTGAACTCTTCAAGTACATTGAGCACACTAATTTCAACCTAATATTTGAGTTCAGCTTCATGTTCCTTATTAATGTTGACCATAGAAATCTATTTTGGTTTCTTCATCCACAATCAAAGAAAAGTTTGGTGTCACTACCATTCATCTCCAAATATGATTTCAGTTCTCTTTTTAGTCTAGTTTTCTCTAAAGACATGTCCCTTCCTTCTGTTCTTCCTTTCTTTCTTTCCTGATTCTTTCCTCTCCAATTTCTACTTGATCCTAATCTATAAACTGAACAGATAAAAAAAGATACCAAGACAAAAATACTCAGAAGCCTGCTAGTTTTTCATGCTCTCTAAACCAAATTAACACTGTTAACTCTTATTTTAATTAGCATCAGTTAGTGGTTTAAGGGAGGTTAATCTGCCATCTCCATGTATGCATGCATTCTACCTTGATGTGACTCACCCTCTCAATAATCCTACTTTAAATTGTCTACCCAACTCTGTCATTTTCTCCATCTACTCATACCTCTTTTCAACAACTTCATGCAGCCTAATCTCTAGCAACATCACTTTCTTTTCACCATACTTTTTTTGGTGGTATCCTTTATGTATACCTTTTATTTCTAATTCCCATGAATTTCTTTTTTAATGCTCAAAACATACAAAAGACTCCATATCTTAGAGATTCTATTGCATTTATTACTACAGTTCAATTTTATACCACAAATTCCTGTCAACATTGTCTTAAACATAGCAAAACAGTTTGAAGCAAAAGCTTTTCAAATGAGGAAAATTTTACTGGTATACATTCTAATTTCTCAGAAAAGTATGGGGTAAGTAATAAGTACTTTCTGGTAATGAAAATATATTCCGCTTCTACACTGATCTTTATTTTGAATGAAATAAATAGCAATAAATTATTATGCCAGTGTATTGGTACTCTTCCAATTCTCACTCTCCATTTTAGACTTTTCAGGGGTTGGTTTTCTTGCTACTAGAAATTATACCTAGGGTCTCTCACCTACTAAGCAGCATTTGAAGATTTTAATGATCATTCTTGTTCATTTCCTTACATATAAATCATATCTTTCTATATCACGTGGTAAATTATTGCACCAATTAAAATTATCAGTCTTTCCAAAGATGCATTTGTTCTCTCAAAGCTGTATTAACAGCTTCATGGAACTTGGTAATGTTTTTTTTTGTCATTTTAATTACTTTTGATATGCACCTATACACATACACATACACAAAGAGAACTTGTTAAATCAAAATTCATGTGTGACTGTTCTAAAAAGCAGAGTTAACAACTTTGCTAGAGTATAAGGTAAAAGACCCCAGTATCACATTTTCCTCTTTGATGTAGCACTCTGGAAACTTACTCAGCCTTGTGATGAGCAACAGAATAACAGAATTAGTGAAGATAACCAGATTAATGAAGCGCACTGGTTTCCGAAGATAGGTAAATGAAAATTACACAACTATCAGGAATGGTATGAGAATGGGAATCAGTTATGGATTCAAATTCTGCTCTTTATAGCTATGGATGCTATATATTGCTTAATCTCTGTTTCATTACCTACATGATAAAAACAATTAGATGTACTTTATCTGGTTACGTACTAAGGATTTAATATGAAACACTATATGTACTTGGTACATAGTAGGGACTCAGTAGGTATTCAGTTTTGTTCATCTTCTTTACTTTTTTTTTCTTTTTTGTTGTGATACCAGCACTCAAACTCAGTACCTGACTCTTTGCTCATTTTCTGGTGCTCTACCAACTGAGCCATAACTCCAACCCCAGTTTTGTTAATTTTCTATGGAGAATAATTGAAGAGCACAATAGTGAATTATAACTTCAGGCCCTCAAAGTTATGTTCCTGGACTTGGTCTAGATTGCCTAAGTTATTTATTAATATGGCCAAGTGGAAATTAACTACATGCAACTATATGGATGAATGTCACAAACATAATATTGAACAAGAGGAGCCAAACATTGAAGAGTATATATTGCATAATTTACACATATGCAAAAAACAGACAAAAGTAATTTGTGATCTTAGAAATACTTTTATGTTTTTAAAATCAGGTAATAACAAGCAACTCAATTGAAGCAACAGAGGACTGGTGGGCCAATACATAAGACTTGAAGTACATATGGAATGTGTGGGAGTAGGAAATTAAGAGCATGGGTGGAATCGGGAGAGGTGAAGGAGCATGATAGGAGTGACAATGATCAAGATGCATTGTACCCATAAGTCGACATGTTGCATTGAAACCTTTTGTACAAATTTAAAAATTAAAAAAAAAATACCCTCAGAAGTGGAACTATGGCACAAGTGTTAAGAGTACTAGCCTTGGGGCTGGGGATATGGCCTAGTGGCAAGAGAGCTTGCCTCGTATACATGAGGCCCTGGGTTCGATTCCCCAGCACCACATATACAGAAAATGGCCAGAAGTGGCGCTGTGGCTCAAATGGCAGAGTGCTAGCCTTGAGCAAAAGGAAGCCAGGGACAGTGCTCAGGCCCTGAGCCCAAGGCCCAGGACTGGCCAAAAAAAAAAAAAAAAAAAAAAAAAAAAAGAGTACTAGCCTTGAGCAAAAGAGTTCAGAAACAGCATGCAGGTCCTGAGTTTAAGCCTCAGGACAAGCACCCCCCCCTCGCGACACACACAGAAAGCCCTCAATAGTAAAAAGCCAATTATCTCAGTTTGAAAAAGAATGAATCCTATTTGACTTAGAAGTTTTACCCCTAGATACATGCCAAAGTGAAAAAACAAATCTGTGTAAAAAAAACCCAGAAAACACATTCAAGAAAAAATAAAATCTCCCAACGAAGAGCAGCCATGTTCCATCAGATGTACCCTAAATTCTTTCAGTCTATTAAGGAAAATTAACACCAATGCTTCTCAAAGTAGTCCCCAAAATACAAAAGGAAGCAACACCTCCAAACTCAGTTCTATGAAGCCAGTATTACTCTGATACCAAAACCAGAAAAGGACTCAACATAAAAGTTATAGATCAGGCTGGGAATATGGCCTAGTGGCAAGAGTGCTTGCCTCATATACATAAAGCCCTGGGTTCGATTCCCCAGCACCACATATATAGAAAATGGCCAGAAGTGGCGCTGTGGCTCAAGTGGCAGAGTGCTAGCCTTGAACAAAAAGGAAGCCAGGGACAGTGCTCAGGCCCTGAGACAAAGGCCCAGGACTGGCCAAAAAAAAAAAAAAAGTTATAGATCAATTTCCTCAATGAACATAGGTGCAAAATCCTTAATTTAACACTTATAAACTAAATTCAACAACATATTAAAGATCACACATCATGAACAAATTGAGTTCATTCTAGTAATGCAGGCTGGTTTGACATGTGCAAATTGATAAACATGATACAACATATAAACAAAATCAAGTACAAAAAATTACATATCTAAGTCAGGAATTATCACTAGGAATAGAAGGATCATACCTAAGAATAATAAAACAAGCATATTCTCTGTTTTGTTTTGTTTTTGTTTTTGCCAGTCTTGGGCTTTGGACTCAGGGCCCGAGCACTGTCCTTGTCTCCTTTTTGCTCAAGGCTAGTACTCTGCCACTTGAGACACACCACCACTTCTGGCCATTTTCTATATATGTGGTGCTGGGGAATTGAACCCAGGGTTTCATGTATATGAGGCAAGCACTTTTGCTACTAGGTCATATTCCCAGCCCCCAAACAAGCATATTCTCAAAGGGAAAAGCTAGAATAAAATCTTTCAAGCAAATGACCCTCATAAACAGGCTGGAATAGAAATACTGATATCAGATAAAATAGTCTTCAAATTAAAATTAGAAGAGATAAAGAAGGAACTTACATGCTAATAAAGGGAACTCTCCTACAGGAGGATATATCAATTCTAAATGTCTATGCATCAAATGCTGGAGCACCCAACTTCATCAAACAAATATTATGAACCTAAAAGCATACATAGATCCAAACACATTGTCGCTGACTTCAACATATCACTGTCACCTCTAGATAGATTAAGCAGGGAAAATCTCGGCAAGGAAAATTCAAACCTAAATAACTGCATTGACCAACTAAATTTAACAGACATCCACAAAATATCTCATCTAGCAGCATCGGGATATACATTCTTGGCAGCTCATGGAACATTCTCCAAAATAGAGCATATCTTTTAGGCCGCAAGGAAAATATGTGCAAATTCCAAAAAAAATGAAATTATTCCCTGCATCCTGTAAGACCACAATGAAATGAAATTAGAGTTCAATACCAAAAGCCATCACAGAAAACTATCTAACTCATGGAGACTGAACAACACATTGCTGGATGGCCAGTGGGTAACTAAAGAGATTAAGATGGAAATTCAAATATGTATGAAATTTAACAAAAACAAATACACAAAATACCATCTCCTTTGGGATACAGCAAAGGCAGTACTCAGAGGAAAATTTATACTTCTGAGTCTCCATCAACAAATTGGAGAAATCTCAAATCAACACTTTAATGATTCACCTCAAACTTCTTGAAAAACAGAAACAAGCCAAAGCCCAAACCAGTAAACAAAAACATATAATAAAAATTAGATCAGAAATATATGAATTAGATACTTTTTTAAAAGCTCTAGAAAGAACAAACAAAACAAAGAGCTGATTTTTTGAAAAAATTAACAAAAGTGAGACCCTTAGCAAATCTGACTAAAAAAGAGAACACAACAAATTAAATAAAATTAGAGACAAAAATGGGAACATCATGACAGAAACAAACAAGATTGAGAACTTTATAAGGGAATGCTTTGCAAACCTTTATGCTAACAAATTGGAGAATCTGGATGAAATGGAAGAATTCCTAGAGAATACTAGATATACCCAAATGAAACCAAGAATATTTAAGCCAACAAAATTGACCCATAACAAGGAATAAAATTAAAAATTGCAATAAAAGACCTCCCATCCAAGAAAAGCTGAGAACCAGTTTGATTTACAGCTGAATTATGTAAGGGCTTCAAAGGAGAACTCACTTCAATGCAAAACTCATTGTATGAAACCAGCTTAATACTCATCCCAAAACCAGACAGGGACTCATCAAAGAAAGAGAACTATAGACCCATTTTTTTGATGAACATTGATGCTAAACTTCTCAGTAAAATTCTGGCCAACTGACTTCAACAACTATCCAACAAACAAACAAACAAAACGTACACTGTGACCATACAGGATTCATTCCAAGGTTGCAAAGCTGATTCAATATATGCAAGTGAATTAATGTAATTCAACACATCAAGAGAATCAAGGACAAGAACCACATGATTATCTCAATAGCTGCAGAAAAAGCATTTGACAAGATTCAACACTCCTCTATGATAGAAGCTCTGGTGAAGGTAGGAATCCATAAAACATTCCTCATATATAAGAAATGAAATCAGGAAAGCAACTCCATAATAGCCTCAAAAAAATCCCTAGGAATTAACCTAACTGAAGATGTGAAGGTCCTCTGTTATGAAAACTTTAAAAACCTGAAAAAAGAAATTAAAGCAGGCTTACAACAATGGAAAGACCTTCCATGCTCCTGGGTTGGAAGGACTAACATTGAAAATGCCAATACTGCTCAAAGCTATCTATGAATTCAATGCAATACTCTTCAAAATCCCAACAACATTCTTCAGTGATATAGAGAAAGCAATCCAAACATTCATATGGAATAATAAAAGAGCTCAAGTAGCATAAATAATCCTTAGCAAGAAGAACAGTATTGGAGCAATATCAATGCCAAACCTCAAACTCTATTACAAAGCCATAGTAATAAAAACAGCTTGGTACTGGCAGAAAGAATAGACCTGAGGACCAATGGAACAGTATAGAACACCCAGAAGTGAACCCACAGACATATAGCCACCTAATATATGGTAAGGGAGCCAAAAACACATGATAGAAGAAAGATAACCACTTTAACAAACGATGCTACCAGAATTGGCTATAAAGCTAGATCCTTATATATCATCCTGCCCCAGAATCAATTCCAAATGGATCAAAGACCCCAGTATAAGGCCAGATACTTTAAAAATATTACAGGAAGGGGTAGGGGACACACTAGGGCTCCTAGGCACAGTAAAAACTTCCTAAGCAAAGATGCAGAATCACAAGTCAAAGTAAGACTGGATAAACAACATTGCATCAAACTGAGGAGTTTCTGCATGTCAAAAAAACATAGCTAGCAAGATAAATAGAAAGCTCACAGAATGAGAGAAGATCTTTTGTATCTGTGCAGCAGACAAGGGCCTTATATCCTTAGAGCTAAAAAAAAAATTAAACTCCCAAAAATAAGATTTCAAAGAAACAACTCAATTTATAAATGGGCTAAAGACTTCTTAGAACAAGAATAGGCAATAGACATGAAGAAATGTTCAACATCTCTGGCCATACAAGAAATGCAAATCAAAGCAGCATTGAGATTCCACCTCCAGTTAGAATGGCCATTATAAAAAAAAACAACCTAACAATAACAGATGCTGGCGGGGATGTGGACCAAAGGGGACACTACTGCACTGTGAATGTGAATTAAACTATTCCAACTACTCTAGAAAGCAGTGTGGAGGTTTCTCAAAAGCCTAAACATAGAGCTTCCCTATAATCCAGCAATTCTGGCCATTTATCTAATAGACTACAAACCAGTAACAACCATGTTTATTGCAGTATTGTTTACCATAGTCAAGATATGGAATCAACCCAGATGTCCCTCGGTAGATGACTGGATCAAGAAAATGTTATATATATACATAATGGAATTCTAGTCTTCCATCAGAAAGAATGATATTACACCATTTGTAAGAAAATGGAAAGACTTGGAAACAAATGTATTGTGAAGTAAGCCAGACCCAAAGAAACATAGGCTCCATGGTTTCCCTAATTTGTTGAAACTAGAATGTGCCTATAAATCTACAAGTAGGTCTGGGAATGTGGCTTAGTGGTAGAATGCTTGCCAAGCATGCAGGAAGCCCTGGGCTAAATTCCTCAGCACTACATAAAGAGAAAAATCTGGAAGGGGCACTGTGGCTCAAGTGCTAGCCTTGAGCAAAAGAAGCTCAGGGACAGTGCCCAAGCCCTGAGTTCAAGCCCCAGGACTGGTAAAAAAAAACAAATCTACAAGTACATACACTGGATGGTGAAAGACAAAGATTATACTTGGACATGATAAATAACATGGAACTCTAAACATTCACATAGTGAAACCACAGGAGGATACTCTTAGGAGAGCATCACAAAGTCTCAAGATGTATGTGCATATGATCATATAAAATGATGTTTATCTGAAAGAACTCTCTAAGAAACAAAACAAGAGGCTTTTCTTATTTTATTTTTTGTTTTGTACTTTTTTTCCTTCATTGTCAGTGCTTTTGATTTCTGTACCTTTTGTCTTGTGTGTAAGTTTATATGCTTTGGGGAGGTTAAGAAGGAGCACAGAAATGGTGGGACAAAGGGTAAACAAATGAAGCAGTGATACTTACTAGACACTACACTGAATATGAACTATTAAAGAGGTGAAAGTATGAGTATGAGCTGCTGCCAAGACTAAGATTGGCCTCTGCCACATACACATAGTCCAAGTTTGAGGTTGCAACAAGAAGTACCATGCTCTGAAGCTGGATGTGGACAACTTTTACCAAGGCTCTGAGTGTTGTATTCATAAAACAAGCATCGTTGACATTGTCTACAATACATCCAATAATGAGCTGGTCTGCATCAAGACCATGGTGAATAACTACATCATGTTAATTAACAGTACATCGCACCAACTGTGGTACAAATCCCACTATGGACTGTCTCTGGGCCGCAGAAGGGGGCCAAGGTGACTCCTGAAAGTGATCCAAGAAAATTCAAAAGAAATTCAATGAAAAGTAAAAGAATGCCAAAAACTTAGCAGTCTTCTGGAGGAGTAATACCGGTAGTGGAATCTTCTTGCCTGCAATGCATCAAGACCAGGCCAGTGTGGCTGAGCAGATGGCTATGTGCTAGAAGGCAAGGAGCTGGAATTCCATCTAAGGAAGATCAAGGCCTGGAAAGGCAAATAAAGTCACCCACCATCCTTAGCTGGTGTAATAAATTTGTTTATTATTCTAAAACAATAAAAAACCTACAAATAATATTATACCAAAAGGAGAAAATTTGACAGCATTATCTGTAAAATCAGGAATAAAATAAGGTGGTTCACTATGACCACTCTTATTCAATATTACACATCAAATCTTAGCCAGATGAAAAACCAAGCCAAAGTAATAAAAAAAAGAAGAAAATAGACGATATCAGTTTATTCCTATATTCAGATACTTGATGTACTCCACTAGATGACTCTTAGATCTGATAAACACCTTCAGCAAAGTAGCAGGATAGAGTTAGGATAACTTACAGAGTTCATAGCTTTTCCATATACTAACAACAACAAAAAAAACCTCACTGAAAAAAGTCAAGAAATAATTCTGTTCTCAATAGCCTAAAAAATGTCAAAGCATAAACTTAACCAAAGATACAATGAAATATATAAGGCACTGAAGGGAGCAAGATGGCAGCTGAATAATATTCCCTGGAATCCCTCCTCTTGGATATCTCAGGTTGAACATCTATTCTCATAGCAAGCATACCCTTGACGAGGTAAAGTATCACAAGCACATTGGCAGGTGTTGGTAGACATGGGACTGCAATCAGGCAGAGATGTAACATGGAAATTTGGTTAACAGAGACATAACAGCTGAGATCGTTTGGCTGGTTTGGCCAGAACTGCAGTGAGAAACTATCAACTGATGGGACCACACCAACACCTTATCACACAGAACTGATCCAGTTGTGAATCAAAAGATCAATTCCTGCTAGGTGCCAGTGACTCACACCTGTAATCCTGGCTACTCAGGAGGCTATGATCTGAAGATCACGGTTAGAAGCTAGTCCAGGCAGGAAAATCTGGGAGACTCATTCTAACAAGCAAAACGATGTTAGGTGGAGGTGTAATTCAAATGAAAGAACACCAGCCTTGAGCAAAACAGCTAATGGATAGCACCCAGGTCCTGAGTTCAAGCCCCAGTACCAGCAGACACACACACACACACACACACACACACACACACACACACACACACACACACACATGTCAGTATTCTTAATAAAAATACAAACATCAATCCTGAAATTAACACAAAAATATGTAAGGCCCCAAATAGCAAATGTAATACTGAACAAAAACAGAGATACTAGAGGTAGGACAATACCAAACTTAAAAATCATACTACAGAAAAATAGGAACAAAAACAACACAGCACTGGCACAAAAACAGACATGTACATCAAGGGACTAGAACACAAGAACAAGAAATTAAACACATCTATAGCCATCTGATTTTCATCAAAGGTGCCAAAAGTATATGTTGGAGAAAAGATAGTCTCTTCAACTGATTTTTACTGGGAAAACTTGAAATCCACAAGTATAAGACTGAAACTGGACCTCTATTTCTCATCCTTTACAAAAACTAATTTATCCAGACACTGGTGGCTCATGCCTATAATCCTAGCTACTCTGGGAGCTGAGATCTGAAGATGGTGGTTTGAAGATAGCCTGGGAAGAAAAGTCTGTGAGACTCTTTATCTCTAATTAATTACAAAAAAAACCCTGGAAGTGGAGCTATGGCTCAAACTTTGAGAAAAAAAAGTCAAAGACAGCTCCCAGGCCCCAATTTCAAGTCCCAGAACCATTAGCTTACAAGTTAAACACAAAACGTACTCACTGCCTTACATATGAAACTGAACCCTCTGTACTTCAATTTGACAATAAAGGAAAAAAATTAATTCAGAATGTATGTAAGATTCTTGTTTATATATGTTAATTTTACAAAGGTATCATTGTGATATTTTCCTGCAAGTATGTAATATTTTCATCAAATACAGACCTTCAATTACTCTTTCTTAGCCTCTCTCCTTTTTAAACAATTTTAGTTTTGTTACTGTTTACATATGTGTGTGTATGTATTGTTTTGACCATATAACCCCTCACTCACTTTCTCCTTTTACCCTCCTGCTAGCTATTACTTCCAAACCATTCCATATTTAATATTCACATCATCAGATAAAAGATTATCTGGAATATACAAAGAGCTAAGAAATTAAACGTCAAAGGAGCACATAATGCAATTAATAATCAAATGAATAGACAATTTTCAAAAGAATGACATATGGCTAATATATGAAGAAATGCTCAACATCCTTAGCCATAAAGTAAATACAAATCAAAATGATACTGACTTCATCACATTTTACTTAGAATGGGCATCAGTAAGAAAACAAACAATAAATACTGACCAGGATGTAGAGGGAAAAAAGAACTCTTACATTCTGTTGGTGGAAATACAAATTAAAGAAACAACTACAAAAATCAGTAAGGATATTCCTAAAAAAACTAAAAGTAAAAGTACCATAGTACCCTGCTTTAATATTCTTGAGCATGTAGTCAATAGAGATACCTATATACCATGTTTATCAAAGTTCTAGTTACAATAGTGAAGATATGGAATCAGCCTAGGTGCCCAACAGCTGCTAGAAGAAATGAAGTATAAATACACAATGGCATATTGTATTGCCATAAAGAAGAATGGGAAATTTTTTATTCATTGGAAAATTAACCTGAAAATCATCAGGTTGAAAGATAAGCTAAAATATTGCATGTTTCCACGCATGGACTCTAGACCCAAATAGAATATGAACATAAAAGGAAAACTTCTTGGATGGAGGAACCACTGTGGAAGGCAAAGAAGAAGTTACTGGGGGTAAACATGGTTGAATTATATGCATGTATACATATATATATGTATGTGTATATGAAGATAGTATAATGAAACTTACTAAAATACTGTTTGAAAGTGAGAGAGGAGGAAGCAGACCTAAGAGAATGAAATATATCTCTAAAAATATCACAAGGAAATCCCTTTATATAGTTAATATACACTAATAAAATTTTTAAGAAGAAAAAGTACTATAAAAACATGAGATTCCAAATAATAAATAAATCTCAGCATCACCCCCCTGAAAAAAAGCAACCACTTGCAATCTTCACAGAAATAAAAATAAAAACAACTCATATGAAAACCCCAAATAGCTGATGCAATCTTGAGCAGAAATAAATTCTGAAAATATCACAATACCCGACTTCAGGGCGTCTGACAGGGGATTATATATTCAGAATATATAAAGAATTAAAAAATTGAAACAATAAAAGGGCAAGTAACCCAAACAATAGTGATCAAATGAACTGCACACTTTTCAAATGAAAAAGTACAAATGGCCAATAAATAATTGAAAAATGTTTAACATCTGTAGCCATCAGGGAAATGCACATTGAAACTACATTGGTATTTCATTTCACCCCCATCAGAATGACTGTCATCAAAAAGCAAATACCAAATTGTGATGATGACACAGAGAAACAGAACTCTTTTTTTGGCAATGCTGGGATTTGGACTCAGGTCCATGTGATTACCATGCAGGTGCTCTATCACTGGACCCATGCTCCCTGTCATTTTTGCTTTACTTTTTTAGATAAGGTCTCACATTTTTGCCCTGTGTTGGACTTGGACACAAGTTCTCCTAGTTCTGCTTCCAGAAGAGCTGATATTACAGATGTATACCCTCAGGCCCAGATTATTTTTTGACATAGGACCTCACTAACTTTTGGCTTAGGCTAAGAAAAAGTATGGTCCTATGATCTTTGCCTTCCAAGTGGCTGATGCTACACATATACACTACCAAGCCCAACACCCCAAAAAAATTAAAGTTAAAATTAAAGGAGTTCTTACACACTACTGCTTGGGATGTAAATTAGTCCAGCAACTTTGGACATCGCAATGGAGGTTCTCCATAAAACTGAAAATGGAGCTTCCTATTATCCAACTGGACTATATACCCAAAAGAATCAGTATCAGCTAACCATAAAGATAAATGCATACTCGTGTTTTTATTGTACTATTCCAAACAATACAATAGTAATAATTGTATTCTGAGGTTATAGAATCAGCTTATATGTCTATCAATGGAAGAATGGATAAGCAAAATGTGTTATACATACACAGTGGGATTTTAGTAAGCCAGAAAGAATATAGTTACAATCTTTTCAAGAAAATGCCTGGAATTAGAGGTTTACATATTAGGAAAAATAAACCAGTCTTACCAAGACAAGTATTGCATGTTTTCTATCATATGTGGGACCAAATGAGGAGGGAGTATATCCAATAAAAATGGAACATTGGGATATGGAAAGGGAAAGGGGCGACATACAGAACAGTAATAGAGTTGAATGCCTGTGGCTCACATATGCAATCCTAGCTACTCAAGAGGCTACGATCCAAGGATTGCAGTTAGAAGCCAGTTAGAACTTCTTATTCATCTCCAATTAACCACCAAAAAAGCCAGAAATGGAACTATGGCTCAAGTGGTAGGATGCCAGGCTTAATGTAAACAGCACTCAGGCCCTGAGTTTAAGCCTCACTATCAGCATACACACACACACACACACACACACACACACACACACACACCACAAAACAAAACAAAAACCAACCTCTTTTTACGGATCTTGAACCATGCTATTCTTAAGGGTATGGGTGTATATCTTTTCTCTCTCTCTCTCTCTCTCTCTCTCTCTCTCTCTCTCTCTCTCTCTCTCTCTCTCTTACTTTCCTTCTATCCCTCCTTTAAATGTTATACTAAAATGGGCTGGGAATATGGTCTAGTGGCAAGAGCACTTGCCTCATATACATGAAGCCCTGGGTTCGATTCCCCAACACACATATATAGAAAATGGCCAGAAGTGGCGCTGTGGCTCAAGTGGCAGAGTGCTAGCCTTGAGCAAAAAGAAACCAGGGACAGTGCTCAGGCCCCAGGACTGGCAAATTAAATAAATAAATAAATAAAATGTTATACTAAATTAAACCCTTGCTAAGGGTTAAAAACTTCTTTTTCTATATCTCTAGTTTAAAAAAAAAATAACAATCAACAGTTGGCCTATTAATTGGCCTATAGTGGAAGATTCCAAGTGACAGAAATTGGTAAATTTACCTTAAAAGAATTTCTCTACACACCTGTAGTTAATTTCTTAATGACTGAGAATCCCTTTCGTAGTATATTGACATTAATGACATCAACAGAGATTACGATGATAGTAACTACATAGTAGATTTTCATAATTTTCTTATTTTATGTTGACTTTCAGCTTGGAACTTGGCAGCACAATCTCAGAAAGAACCAGTGATAATGAGAGAGTTTTTCATGGCTTCTTATAATGTAAGTATTTTCTAATAAATACCTCGTATATGGGTATAACAAGGTTCTAACTACTACTGTTACAGTAAACAGCGAAGTATACATTCAGATTGACTTTTATTCTAGGAATTTGTAATGTGTGACTAAGCAGAAATGACCAAAAAGACAATCTCTTTCCTAAAGAACATAATCTAAGGATGTTGATCTAGGCATTGGTGGATCCTGTCTGTAATCCTAGCTACCCAGGAAGCTTAGGTCTGGGGATCATGGCTCAAAGCCATTCTGGAAAGGAAAGCCTGTGAGACTCTTATCTCCAACTCAACACCAAAAGGCCAGAAGTAGAGCTGTGGCTCAAGTGGCAGAGCACTAGCCTAGAGCAAAAATATCTCAGAGACAGTGAATAGGCCCTGAGTTCAAGCCCCAAGACTGGCACAGAAAAAAAGATTGTTAGGCAAATCTCCAGATATGAAAATATCACAAACACCCATCCTGGAGCCTAAAGTTCTACCATTACAAAATCATTCCTTTACTTTTGTAGGGATTTCAGGCAATGCCCTATACAGGGAAGGAAATATGCCAAAGAGTTGCCAGTTACCAACATATTAGGAAGGGCTATCTAAAAAAGTCTATAGAATGATAGAGTAAGTATCTAGAAACAGCAGCCAGGGACTGAAAAAGGAAGTAAGAAGTTTAAGTTTTTCATGTTTTCTTTAAAGGAATAGTGTGTGAATATTTGTAAATTTGTTTCCAATCAAAAGCATTGTTTCTCAATCTGGGACTTGCTAGAAAGGTACTTTGTTATTGAGCCACATATCCAGTCTGTTTTCATTAGTTACTTTTGAGATAGAGCCCTGATTTCTGCCTCCAGCATGTGGCTGGACTGTGATTCACATATTTTAGGCTTTGTGTAGTTTCTGAGATGATAAACTCCTACCCCTTTGTCCAGCTTCCCTCCCCTGAGATGTAGAGTCTTGTGTAATTTTTTGCCCAGGCTGCCTGGAATCCCAATCCCAATCTCAGCTTTCCACACAGTAGTGTACCACTGTGCTCAGCTATGAGTGGAGAAGGGCTCTCTTGCACTGTTCTGCTGTGGCTGGCCTCAAAATGTGACCTTCCCATTCTTAGCCTCTCAAATAGCTAGGCTTACAGATGTGAGCCACTGACACCTGGCCACAGTTATAAGCATCTAAAAGTGGTCATTAGCCTAGAGGTTAAATGCCAGAAAGAGGACTGAGTATTAGTGAAAGAATAAAAGGGGAGGGGCTAGAGAATATTCCTAATGCATATTTAGAAATACATACATAATCTTATAGATTGAGATTGTCAATGTTTATAATTTTAGAGCTGGAAAGAATTGGAAAGATTATGTACCACAATTCCCCAATCTTACCTAAGAATAGTGTGAGACTTAAAACACTGGCTGTGTTGAGATGCTGTTAATTCAGTGATGGTCATGATTGTGATTATTAAATGTGAGGGGAGTAAATTAAGATTCTCAGCAACTTTAAGTATACTCACCATCTTAATATGGTGGGTAAATCAGTCTTAGTTTTGACATTTGTGATAATACTTGTGAGATTGGCATATAATAATCCAAGTGGCCTGGAGTTTTATTGTAGCCTAAACCTGAGAGTTGTTCTTTTTTTCTAAAAGTAAAGAGCAGGGTTTAATGCTGAGGTTATCCCTAACACCTGTCACGATTTGACATTGTCTCTTTCAACCATGACAATCAATATATGTACTCAGTTCCATTGAATCCAAAGGGAAATGTATTTGCCAGAGGAAAAGCACTTAGAAATTATAGCATAAATTGAGAAGTGAATCACTAGCTAGAAATACAGGAGCAAATGACAGTACTTGTCACTGAGAAAGATAGTCAAAGTGAAGAAATGAAGCTTTTTTATCTCTAGGAAGGTGCTGAAAAACAATAGAAAGCAATGTAAAATTAAAACTGTAAATCAGTGTTATAGTCTATTTCATTTATAGTGTGTCATGTGCTTTTCCAGCTGACTTTTCTTAGTCAGAGAGGATGATGCTAATTTTCATTCTGATTGTTTGTATTCACCTGACAAAATTTTCACTATTCATTGATGCTCTGGTTATTTCTTATCAGCTGTCCCTGCTTTGTCCTTCTGATAAAGTAATTCTGATTGCACAGAATACATGTTTGCTTTTGGCAACTGCAATTGATGTCGAGCAAGGAAGAAAAGCTGCAACAACTATTGAAGAGGTAATGTGCAACCTTCAATGAAAAGATGGGAGTTGCTACTGATGTTTACTTTCCCTGATACAGTTTTGTTGACTTCAGAGAACTATTTCCTCCATTCTGGCAACATCTTGATTTCAAAGGTTTACAATGGCTAATCCCCTCCTAACAAGCAAAGGTTATATTTGGGTTAACTTCTTCCTTCAAGAAGATTAACTACCTCTTCTTTTAAAATGTGTTCCTTTTCATGGACCACTCTTTTTTTTTATCATGTTCTTAAAATCTTTTACTTTATTGTCTCCCTGTAACTACATGCAGCCCGTAGGAATCTATCCTCCAGTTAAGGTTCCTTTCATGTATTTTTCTATGGAAGAGCTCATCTATTTACAAAGTTTTGATAACCATTTGAAATTATTTCCCTTGTTTGCTTTTCCTCGCTGATTGCATTAAAAAACTTGTTAACTCATTTTTTTGTGAACTTGGGTGGTGTCTTGAGCTATTTTGCTCAAAGCTAACACTGTGCTACTTGAGACACAGCATCACATCCTTTTTTTCTGGTGGTTAATTAGTCTCAGTCTTTTCTGACTGGGCTGGCTTTGAACCATGATCCTCAGATCTCAACCTCCTGAGTAGCTAGGATTGCTGGTGTGAGCCACTTACACCCGGCTTCATTAACTCATTTTAAACAAGAATCCTTAATTACTTGTCTTTGCCTGAATCTAGTTCTCTCTCTCTCTCTCTCTCTCTCTCTCTCTCTCTCTCTCTCTCTCTCTCTCTCTCAATGGTGGTGGTACTAGAATATGAACTCATGCTTAGTAGAAAGGTGCTCTACAGCTAATTACATCTCCAGCCCCCCTTTTGTGTACTAGTATTTGATATAAGGTCTCAATTTTTGCCTCAGCATATGTCTGGACTGTGATTCTACTAATTTGTGCTTCCTACCATACCTGCAATGACAGGTGCACAACACCATGCCTATCTTCTTCCACTGAGTTGAAGTGTCACAAACCTTTTTGCCCAACCTAGCTTAGACCTGTGATCCTCTGAAATAGCTAAGATTACGGGCATAAAGCCACCATGTCCAAGAGAAAAGCATAGCAAACAGAAAACAAATTTTCTTCTTAACAAAGGTAAGTGAAATTAGTTTCTCAATAGGCATTTTTGTTTCACAAAAAATAGTAGTAAATCCAGTTCTTCTATAGTGCTTTTGCCTGTTAAAAAGTTGTTCATTTGTAGTTGATGGTCTGAATTTCTTAAACTGTATCTCAGTGAATAAAGAGCAAATTGACATGATGAAAACATCAAAACTCTTAAATACAGTTCTTACTTATTTTGTTTCTAACAATTGGTGGGGGATGGCAGGGGGTACCAGTATTGGATCTTGAACTCAGGGTCTTGCACTCTTGCTGAGCTTTTTTTGTTCATGATGGGCACTTTACCACTTGAGCCACATCTCCAGTTCATCATGAACCATTGACCCCTGGCCAACTATTCTTTTTTTATTCGATGTTGTTTTGTTTGTCTCTTTTGTTGTTTTGAGACAGCATATCACTATGTAGCCCAGGTTGGACTTGAACTCCTCATCCTCTTATCTCAACCTCTTGAGTTCTGGGATTACAAGGGTCTATCCCCTTCATCTATATGGTTGTTTTTGTTGTTGTTGTTGTTGTTGTTTGTTTGTTTTGAGTCTCCTGTGTAGCTCCAACTGGCCTCAAATTCAACTTTGTAGCCCAGCATGGCCCAAACACATGATCTACCTGTCCTACCTTCCCAGAAATGACAGGCATGTGCCATCATGCTCAGTTTCAGACTACTTTTGAAGTGTACTATATACAGCTGTACTCTGTTCTCTAAACCCTCATATGTTTAAGTGTTTCCAAATAAGAGAACAAAGAAGTAGAGATAGACTTGTATTTTCCTATCAACATTGCCTTTACTCTTCTTAAGGAGGAGTGACGAGAAGCTTAAAAACATTACAGTAATTTTCCAATATGCACATTTATTTTTCCCTAGAAGAGAACTGGGTAAACAACCAGCTGGGCAAATCAGGCTCATGGCCTGCATCTGCATAGCCTATACACTAAGAGTGCGTTTTACGTTTTTAAAGGTTGTGAGTGACAATAAAGAAAGATACATAGGGCTGGAAATGTGGCTTAGTGGTAGAGTGCTTGCCTAGCATACACGAAGCCCTGGATTTGATTCCTCAGCACCACATAAACAGGAAAAGCAGGAAGCGGTGCTGTGGCTCAAGAGGTAGAGTGCCAGCCTTGAGCAAAACAGAAGCCAGGGACAGTGCTCAGGCCCTGAGTCCAAGCCCCAGGACTGGCACAAAAAAGATACATAAAAGTTAGTGTATGTGAGTAGAAAAGCCTAAAATATTTACTGATATTTTATACCAAAAAGTGTCCTGATCCTTTTCCTTGATTTTTTCAAGACCAGGCAACCGAACCATGCCTCCAATCCTATCTTGATTTTTAACACACTTTTTTTTTTTTTTTTTTTGGCCAGTCCTGGGGCTTGGACTCAGGGCCTGAGCACTGTCCCTGGCTTCTTTTTGCTCAAGGCTAGCACTCTGCCACTTGAGCCACAGCGCTGCTTCTGGCCGTTTTCTGTATATGTGGTGCTGGGGAATTGAACCCAGGGCCTCCTGTATACGAGGCAAGCACTCTTGCCACTCGGCCATATCCCCAGCCCTTTAACACACTTTTTTTTTTTTTTGCCAGTCCTGGGCTTTGGACTCAGGGCCTGAGCACTGTCCCTGGCTTGTTTTTGCTCAAGGCTAGCATTCTGCCACTTGAGCCACAGCGCCACTTCTGGCCATTTTCTGTATATGTGGTGCTGGGGAATTGAACCTAGGACCTCCTGTATATGAGGCAAGCACTCTTGCCACTAGGCCATATCCCCAGCCCTTTAACACACTTTTTAATGTATAATTTGTATGCACTATAATTCACTCATTATTTTTATTTTTAATAATGCTTAGAATGTAATCAGGGCTTCATGCATACTGTACAAGCATGTTACCACTGAGCTGCACTCCCATCTTAAATTTACCCATTTTCATATACTCGTCAATGCATTTTAGAATATTCAGACATATGCAACTATCAACATAATATGTCTTTTGAACATCTTCATCATCCTACAAAGAAACTCCTTACTCATTGGCACTTATTTCTCATCCCTGTCAACATCCTAGATGTATTTTCTATGGTTTTGTCTGTCCTAAGTATCTTATATACGTGTTGTATAATTCATAGTCCTTTCTGACTGGCTTCTTTTAGAAATCTTCAAATGTTTTCAACTCTTTACATAGTATTTCATACCTTTCTATGGTTGTAAAACATTTTATTGTGTAGATATATCAAATTTTGTTCATCTATTCATCCATTAATGGGCATTGGCAGTTTCCAATTTTCAGCTATTATGAATAAGGATATGATAAACAGTCAAGTACACATTTTGTGATGGCAGTTTTTCATTTTGGTATTCAAAGATTTAGGTTGATGGCATATTCTATGGATGTTTGTTTGGCCTAGTTTGTTAATAGTGCTGTTTAAACCTTCTATGTCCTGAATGCTTTTCTGCCTAGTTTTTCTAGCCATTATTTAAAACAGGATGTTGAAGTCTCCAACTTCACAACCTTTTTCACCCTTTTTCATTCATCCTTTTTCTATTGTCTTTGGATCTAATGCCTCCTGCAACAGATTATAGCCATGATTTAACAAATATAATGTGACAATTTCTTCCTTTTATTACATTATATTTAATCTAGGCAGATTTAATGTTTTTGTTATATGTTCTGCCATTTTATAGTTTTGATTTTTATGTGTCTCAGACTTTTTCCTCAGAAGTTTTTTTTTTTAATGCCATCCTTTCTTTTGTATTAAGTGAATGTTTTCTACGGTAGTATTTTAGTTACTTTAATAATTTTTACGAAGTATTTTAGTTATTAGTGGATATTCTAGAGCATTCAATATATTAATATATATATATATATATTTTTGGCCAGTCCTGGGGCTTGGACTCAGGGCCTGAGCACTGTTCCTGGCTTCTTTTTGCTCAAGGCTAGCACTCTGCCACTTGAGCCACAGCTCCACTTCTGGCCATTTTCTGTATATGTGGTGCTGGGTAATTGAACCGAGGGCCTCATGTATAGGAGGCAAGCACTCTTGCCACTAGGCCATATCCCCAGCCCCCCAAAATATTATTTTTTAATCCATGTCTGATTATAAATTCCTTCACATCTGTTAATTCAGCTATCTGGAAGGCTGAGATCACAGTTTGAGGCCATTCAAGGGCAGTGTGGGTAGAAAAGTCCATGAGAGACTCTATGGTTTCCCTCATAGGGAATAATTAGTACAGGTTTAGGCTAGTCAAAGCAGAGGATCACAAGAGCCCAATAGCTATGCCCTTATGAACACATAAGATGATGCTAAGTGAAATAAACTCCATGTTATGGAAACAACTGTTTTATCATTGTTGTAATTACTTTCAACATGCCATGTGAAACCGTAGCTTCTATTGTTGATGATCCTCTTGTATCCCCTTCCTATGGTTGTACCCGTGCTATCACTGTGCCTCATCTGAATACCCTGGATACTGTATATACTGTTATTAGAACTAGGGAATGGAAAAGGAGTATCAAAATCGAGAGACAAAGGATAAAAAGACAAACGACTCCAAAAGCAAAACTTACAAAACCATTTGGTGTAAACCAACTGAACAACTCATGGGGGAGAGGGGAAGGGGGAGGGGGAGGGGGAAAATGAGGGAGGAGGTAATAAATTGTACAAGAAATGTACCCACTGCCTTACATATGGAACTATAAAAAAGAAAAAAAGAAAAGAAAAAAGAATATACACAAATGATTAATAGTAATAGGTGAATTCTCATTAAAAACTATGGAGGTCATTAAGCAGTGGGGTAACATTCAAAACATCACTTTGACAATACATAAGTAATTATTCAGAAAAAAAGAAAAGTCCATGAGATGCCACTAGCTATGGGTAGTGATGTACACTGGCCATCCAGCTATGATGGAAAACATAACATAGACAGGTCACAGTCCAATAGTCTACCTGGACAGGAAATTAGACCCTTCCTCAAAAATAACCAGTGCAAAAAAGAGTTGAAGGCATGGCTCAGTACCAAAATGAAAAGGGAAAAATGGAAATGCAATTCTGGTTTCTTCCTCTCTTTTTGCTCTATTATATTATACATATACATATATATTTCAAACACCAATATATCTTATCTAAACAGCAGTACATCTTATCATTTCACTCTATAGGATTCTGTATCTTTTGTTGCCAGTCCTAGGCCTTGAACTCAAGGCCTGAGTACTGTCTCTGGCTTCTTTTTTTTTTCTCAAGGCTAGCACTCTGCCACATGAGCCACAGTGTCACTTCTGGCCAATTTCTATATATGTGGTGCTGAGGAATCGAACCCAGGGCTTCCTGTATATGAGGCAAGCACTCTTGCCACTAGGCCATATTCCCAGCCCCAGGATTCCACATCTTTTTAAAGAACTGAGGAAAGAAAATATATAATTTGTTATATTACCTTTCTCAATTACCATTTCTCCTGATCTTCATTTCTTCCTGTGGATCCAAGTTGTCACACAGTCTCATTTTCTGACCCTCAAACAGCCTTACTTCCATTTGTGCTTTTTTTGTTGTAATTGTCAAATACTATATTTTTATTAGAGGCATCGTAATGTAAATATGCATATATAAATACATCTTTATGTGTTTATATTACTTATTATGCAATTGATTTTTTTCCTTTGGGTACTGGAGATTGAATTCAGAACTGTACTACTGAGCTACTATCTCAGCCCTACAATTGCTAAACAGTTAAGAGAACAAAGAGAAAATATTTATTTATCGATTCTATCTATCTAACCAATCTTGGGGCCTGAACTCTGGGCCTGGGTGCTGTCCTTAACTTCTTTTGCTCAAGGTGAGCACTCTACCACTTGGGCCCAGCTCCACTTGTGGCTTTTTTGAGCATTTTATTGGAAATAAGAGTCTCATGGACTTCCTTGCCCTGTCTGGCTTTGAACCACAATCCTCAGATCTCGGCCTCTTGAATAGCAAGGATTACAGGCATGAAACACCAGTGCCCAGCTATACTGTCTTTTATAGTTATGTAATTACTTTTACTAGTGCCTTTTCCTACAGTCTGAATTCAAATTGCTGTCTGATATCACTTGCTTTCAGCCTAGGAAGAAGTTCCTGGAGAGAAAGTCTCTCAGCTTTTGTTTATCTGAGAATGACTTCATTTCATCTTCAGTTCTAAACAATATTTTGGTGCACTATTACTTTTCTTTCAGAACTATGCAGTGTGAGGTATAGAATCCAGGACCTTACAAAAGCTAAGCAAATGTTCCACTGTACTGTATCCCCAACACCTTATCGTTTTGAATGTTACCCCACTGCTTAATGACCTCCATAGTTCTTAATGAGAATTCACCTATTACTATTAATCATTTGTGTGTATTCTTTTTTTTTTTTCTTTTTTTTTATAGTTTCATATGTTAGGCCATGGGTACATTTCTTGTACTATTTGTTACCTCCTCCCTCATTCCCCCTCCACCCTCTCCCTTTCCCTTGCCCCCTATGAGTTGTTAAGTTGGTTTACACCAAATGGTTTTGCAAGTATTGCTTTTGGAGTCGTTTGTCTTTTTATCTTTGTCTCTAGATTTTGATATTCCCTTTCCCTTCCCTAGTTCTAATACCAGTATATACAGTATCCAGGGTACTCAGATGAGATACATTGATAGTCCGGGTACAACCACAAGAAGGGGATACAAGAGGATCATCAACAAACAAAGCTACTGTTTCACATGGCATGTTGAAAGTAATTACAACAGTGATATAACAGTTGTTTCCATAACATGGAGTTCATTTCACTTAGCATCATCTTATGTGTTCATAAGGGCATAGCTATTGGGCTCTTGTGATCCTCTGCTGTGACTAGCCTAAACCTGTACTAATTATTCCCTATGAGGGAAACCATGTTTCTTTGGGTCTGGCTCACTTCACTTAGTATAGTTTTTACCAAGTTCTTCCATTTCCTTACGAATGGGGCAATGTCATTCTTTCTGATAGAGGTATAAAATTCCATTGTGTATATGTACCACATTTTCCTGATCCATTCGTCTACTGAGGTGCATCTGGGTTGGTTCCATATTTTAGCTATGACAAATTGTGCTGCAATGAACATTGTTGTGCTGGTGGCTTTAGTGTGTTCTTGTTTGTGGTCCTTTGGGTAGATGCCCAAAAATGGGGCTGCTGGGTCATAGGGGAGCTCTATGTTTAGCCTTCTGAGGAATCTCCATACTGCTTTCCAGGGTGGCTGAACCAGTTTACATTCCCACCAACAGTGAAGTAGGGTTCCCTTTAGGCCACATCCCCTCCAACACTTGTTATTGTTAGTTTTCTTGATAAAGGACATTCTAACTGGGGCTAGGTGGAATCTCAATGTTGTTTTGATTTGCATTTCCTTTATGGCAAGTGATGTAGAGCACTTTTTCATATGTCTCTTGGCCATTCTCATTTCCTCATCATAGAAGTCTCTTTTGAAGTCTTTAGCCCACTTGTTGAGGGGGCTGTTGCTTCTTTGAGGTTTTGTTTTGGAGGACTTTAATTTTTTTTAGTTCTGCATATATTTTAGATATTAGGCCTTTGTCTGTTGTATGGATGGTAAAGATCTTTTCCCAGTCTGTGGGCTTTCTGTTTATCTTGCAAGCTATGTCCTTTGCCCTGAAGAAGCTCTGCAGTTTGATGCAGTCCCATTTGTCCAACCTTTCTTTGATTTGTAGCATTTCTGGGCCTTTATTAAGGAAGTTTCGTCCTGTGCAAAGGAGACCAAGTGTTTCTCCTACTCCTTCTTGTAGTGTTTTCAGGGTAACTGTTTTTATTTCGAGGTCTTTGATCCATTTGGAATTGATTTTGGTGCAGGGTGATACATAAGGATCTAGTTTTAGTCTGTTGCATGTGTTGAACCAGTTTTGCTGGCACCATTTGTTAAACAGGTATCTTTCTTCTATCCTATTTATTTTGTTACTTTATCAAAGATTAAGTAGGCATAGTTCTGTGGGTTCATTTCTGGGTCTTCAATTCTGTTCCATTGGTCTTCAGGCCTGTTCCTGTGCCAATACCAAACTGTTTTTATTACTCTACCTTCATAATACAGCTTGAAGTTGGGTATTGTAATTTCT
The DNA here is from genome assembly GCF_023159225.1 of Perognathus longimembris pacificus. NCBI lineage: Eukaryota > Metazoa > Chordata > Mammalia > Rodentia > Heteromyidae > Perognathus > Perognathus longimembris. Next base: position 61,466,860 of record NC_063188.1, read on the forward strand.
CCAGCACTGTTCTTTCTGCTTAGGATTGTTTTTGCTATCCGGGGTCTTTTATTTGTTCCATATAAATTTTTGGATTGCTTCCTCTATTTCATTAAAAAATGGTTTTGGGTTATTAATGGGTATTGCATTGAATTTGTAGATAGCCTTTGGCAATATTGCCATTTTGACAACATTAATCTTTCCAATCCAGGAGCATGGGAGGTTTTCCCATTTCCTTAGTTCTGCCTTAATTTCGTTTTTCATGGTTTTAAAGTTCTCATCATAGAGGTCTTTCACTTCTTTGGTTAAGTTTATTCCTAGGTATTTTATGTTTTCTGAGGCTATTGCAAAAGGAGTTGCTTTCCTGATTTCAGCCTCGTTCTTCAGGCCATTGGCATATAGAAAGGCCATTGATTTTTGAGGGTTTATTTTTATCCTGCTTCTTTACCAAAGTTTTGGATCAGCTCTAGTAGGTTGAGGGTAGAGTCTATGGGGTTCTTTAGGTATAGGATCATGTCATCTGGGAAAAGAGAAAGTTTAACTTCATCTTTTTCTATTTGGATCCCCTTTATATTTTCTTCTTGCCTAATTGCTCTGGCTAGGAATTCTAGTACTATGTTGAAGAGGAGAGGAGAGAGCGGACATCCCTGTCTTGCTCCTGATTTTAAAGGGAATGGCTTTAGTTTTCACCGTTTAGAATTATGCTTGCTGTTGGTTTGTCATAGACTGCCTTTATAATATTCAGGAATGTTCCCTGGATTCCCAGTTTTTCCAGGGCTTTTAGCATAAATGGGTGCTGGATTTTATCAAACGCTTTTTCCGCATCTAGGGACATAACCATGTGATTCTTTACCTTGCTCCAGTTGATGTGGTGGATTACATTAATTGACTTGCGTATATTGAACCAACGTTGCATCCCTGGGATGAATCTAGTTTGATCATGGTGTATGATTTTTTTGATGACCTGTTGAAGTTGATTGGCCAGAATTTTGTTGAGAAATTTTGCATCAATGTTCATCAGGGAAATCAGTCTATAGTTCTCTTTCCGTGATGGGTCCTGTAATAGGGAGGCCAGATCTGCCCAGTGCCATCATTAACTGTGGAGGGACTTCAGATTGACTCCAGCTCAGATAAGAGCAGAAGCCAACTCCATCTCCACTAAGCCGTCCCCCACCCTATTCAGGGAAGCTCCCCTTTACTATGTTAAGTTATGTAGATTGACTACCTGAGGCCTGGGAGCTTCAAGGGAACCTGTGTCCTCCTCTTTATTATGATAAGTTATGTAGATTGACCACCTGAGGCCTGGAAGCTCCAAGGAAACCTGCTATGAGTAGGCATAGAATGATAGGTAGTTCAAATAGATATTATGAGACAGACTGTAACTCTATTGGCCAACTGTGTGCGGCCTATCATGCTCTGTAAGTGTTGTATCTTCATTGGTCACCTGCGTGTGACAAGTTTGTCTGTGATGTTTGCCTTATAACCAGGCTGGAAGGCCACACGGACACGCGGTCCCAGCTCCCGAGTCTGGGCTGCACAGGTGTGCGTGGTTCCAGCTCCCGAGTCTGGACTGCACTCGTGCGGTCGGTCCCAGCTCCCGAGTCTGGGCCCTGATCCTGTACTGGTGGTCGGCAGTTTCGGCTCCCGAGTCTGGGCTGCAACCAAGGCCAGTCAGTTCACTTTTTGTTCACTTTTTACTTCCCCAATAAATCTGTCTTTTTACCACCTTGTAGCTGGAGACTGTGTGGTGGACTCTTGGGGGAACCAGGAATCCCCTCCCTTGGGGGGGGGACCTCGATTCATTGTAGCAAACCCCCACTCTACTTCAGGTCCCTGCCTTGTTTTGAGATGAGTGTTATACTGGCTTCATAGAATTTGTTTGGTAGTGTGCCCGGCCCGCGGAGTTTCGTCAACAGGAGCCCGAGGGGGAATTGACCTGAATGAGAGACAAACCTGACACAAGGAGGGAGACCAAGACAGGATTCTGATCAAGGTCTCAAACTTTATTTTCGCAGGGCAGCTTATATAGTAATCAGCAAAGGGTAACTCATGTAGACAGGGTGATTAGGTTGCTAGGTTACAGAACCATGGGATGCTCTTTCCCAGGTCAGGGACTGGGTGGAAAGTTCACAAGGTTGTGAATTAAAACTAGACAAGATGTTAGGCTTAACAGGCAAGGTTGTAAAAGCATCAAACATTCTTATCAGCTAAGTCTTATAGTGTCTTATTGTTAGAGCATGACAAACAGTGCCAGATTTCCTTATCAGTTAAGTTTTATAGTTTCTTTAAGTTACATCCTGACAGCTATTTTGGCTCCCGGCAGTAGTGAACTTTCTCTTTCAATTTCATTGAAGAGTTTGAGAAATATTGGTGTGAGTTCTGTTTTGAAGGCCTTGTAGAATTCTGCTGTGAATCCGTCTGGACCTGGGATTTTCTTGGATCGGCGATCTCTTATTGCCACTTTTATTTTCAATGCTGGATATGGGTCTGTTTAGAAGGTTTAAATCTTCATGGTTGAGTTTGGGGATATCAATTTTTTCTAGGAAATCGTCCATTTCTTCCAGGTTCTCGAATTTGTTGGAGTAAACGCTTGCAAAATAGTCCCTTATTGTGTTCTGAATTTTGGTTGTTTTTGTGGTGATGTTACCTGTTTCATCTCTGATCTTGTTTATTTGGGTGTGCTGCCTTTGTTTTTTGGTCTTTGTTTGCTAGGGGTCTGTCTATTTTGTTAATTTTTTCAATGAACCAACCCTTTGTTTTGTTGATTCTTTTTTTTTCAAATTTTTATTATCACACTGATGTACAGATAGGTTACAGTTTCATACGTTAGGCATTGGATACATTTCTTGTACTGTTTGTTACCTCATCCCTCATTCCCCCCTCCCTCCTCCTCTTTTCCCCTTCTCCCCATGAGGTGTTCAGTTCACTTACACCAAACAGTTTTGCAAGTATTGCTTTTGTAGTTGTTTGTCTTTTTTTACCCTGTGTCTCTCGATTTGGGTATTCCCTTTCAATTTCCTAGTTCTAATACCAGTATACACGGTTTCCAATATACTCAGATAAGATTACAGAGATAGTGTGGAGACAATATGCAGAACTAAAAAAATTACCTTCCTCCAAAACAAAACCACAAAGAACCAACAGCCCCCTCATCAAGTGGGCTAAAGACTTACAAAGAAACTTCTCTGATGAGGAAATGAGAATGGCCAAGAGACATATGAAAAAGTGCTCTACATCACTGGCCATAAAAGAAATGCAAATCAAAACAACATTGAGATTCCATCTCACCCCAGTAAGAATGTCATATATCAAGAAAACTAACAATACCAATTGTTGGAGGGGATGTGGCCAAAAGGGAACCCTACTTCATTGTTGGTGGGAATGTAAACTGGTTCAGCCACTCTGGCAAGCCGTATGGAGATTCCTCAGAAGGCTAAATATAGAACTCCCCTATGACCCAGCAACCCCACTTTTGGGTATCTATCCAAAAAAACCACAAACAAAATCACAGTAAAGCCACAAGCACAACAATGTTTTGTTGATTCTTTCTATGGTGTTCTTTGACTCTAAGTCATTTAATTCTGATTTTATTTTAATTATTTGCTTCTGTCTACTGGCTTGGGATTTGGCTTGTTGTTCTCTTTCGAGGAGCTTAAGGTGCTTCCTTTAGTTGTTGAAATGCTGTTTCTCCAGTTTGTTGATGTAGGCACTCAGAGATAAAAATTTTCCTCTGAGTACTGCCTTTGCTGTGTCCCAAAGGAGCTGATACTTTGTGTGTTCATCTCGGTTTAATTACATAAACATTTGAATTTCCGTTTTAATTTCTTCAATGACCCACTGATGGTTCAGCAGTGTGTTGTTTAGTCTCCATGAATTGTAGGATTTTCTGTGGTGGCTGTTTGAATTGAGCTCTAATTTTATTCCATTGTGGTCTGAGAGAATGCAGGGAATAGTTTCAATACTTCTGAATTCGTACAGATTTGCTTTGTGCCCTAAGATGTGTTCTATTTTGGAGAATGTTCCATGTGCTGCTGAAAAGAATGTATATTCTGGTGTTGCTGGATGGTGTTCTGTAGATGTTGGTTAAGTCTAGTTGGTCTATACAATTGTTTAGTTCTGTGGTTTCTTTGCTCAGTTTTTGGCATGTTGATCTGTCCAGAGGTGACAGTGGAGTGTTAAAGTCTCCAACTATCAATGTGTTTGGGTCTATGAGTGTTTTTACAGTCAGTAGTGTTTGTTTGATGAAGTTGGGTGCTCCTGTATTTGGGGTATAGATATTTAGGATGGTTATATCCTCCTTAAGTATGTAGTAACCTTCTTTGTCTCTTCTTACTGTTTTTAAATTGAAGTCAATTTTATCTGATACTAGGATTGCAACTCCAGCCTGCTTATGGGGGCCGTTTGCTTGGTAGGTTTTATTCCAGCCTTTCACTTTTAGAAGATGTTTGCTTTTGCTGGATAGATGTGTCTCTTGGAGGCAGCAGAAAGACGGATCTTGATTTTTGATCCAACTTATGAACCTATGTCGTTTAATTGGAGAATTAAATCCATTAATGTTGAGAGTTAGGATTGTGAAATGATCGTTTGTTCCTTTCATTATAGCTATTTTGTTAAAAGCTGTGTCTTCCCAATTCTTGATCCAATATTCTGGTTTTCTATTTAGGGTTCATTTCTCTGTCTGTATTGTGATCTTGATTATTTTCCATATGTAGTACATCCTTGAGGATTTTCTGTAAAGCTGGTTTGGTGGAGATATATTATTTCAGTTTTTCCTTACTGTGAAAGACTTTTATTTGACCTTCGGCTATGAATGAGAGTTTAGCTGGGTACAGTATTCTTGGTTGATAGTTATTTTTCTTTAGGGTTTGGAATACCTCATTCCGGGCTCTGCTTGCTTTCATGGTCTCTGCTGAGAAGTCGGGGTAATTCTGATTGGTTTTCCTTTATATGTGATTATTTTCTTCTCCCTAGCAGCTTTAACGATTCTGTCCTTGAACTCTATTGATCCTGTTGAGATGTCCTATTCTGGTCTGGTCAGTTTGGGCTTCTAAATGCTTCTTGTATCTGGATAGGTCTATCCTTATGGATATTTGGGAAGTTCTCAGGTAATATTCTGTTAAGTAGGTTGCCTATCCCATTAACCTCTTTCTACAAGTTTTCCTCAATACCTATTATCCTTAAATTGGGCTTCCTGGTCATGTCTTGAATCTCCTGTAGCGATCTGTTTTGTTGCTTGGACTGGATTTGTATTGATTTTTGATCTTTCTCCATAGAATCTAAGGAATCTTCAGCTCCTGAAATTCGATTTTCTGCTTCAGTTAGTCGGGACTGTAGGCTAGTTACTTGATTTCGAATATCTTTTGCTTCTGACTGGTCTTTCCTGATAATTTCCATGTCATTTCTTAGGTCTTGTATGGACTTCTTTACTTCATTAACTTCATTACTTTGGTTTTGAGAGTTGTCTCTCAAATCTTTAAGCTGGTTAGCTATCTCTTCATTTGACTCTTGAAGTTCATTTATCTTTCTATTTGTGGATGCCATGAAATTCTCCATTAATTTTTGCTTTGCCTCCTCATGCTCTAGAATAATTGACTGAAGAGATTCAAACTTTTCATTTATCATGTTTATCAGTAGACTTTGTAGAGCTTTTTGGGGGTTCTCTTCTATGTCTTTGATTGACTGCTCTGCTTCCTGCTTGTTTTGAGTGGGGGATAAGACTTCATTGTTTGCCATCTTTCTTGTGTTTCTTCTGCCCATTTGAATTGGGAATGCCAGTCTACCAGCACCTGTGAGCACCGTTTAAGACCCAAAGCAGCCCTTAGCAAGCACTGTTGTGTAAATCTTACAAGTTCACAATTATGTACAGTTACCCTGTATACCTGTCTATAAAATTTGATTTGGTGTTCCTAAAGAATACAATTTCAATATAACAACTGATCCTGGTCCCTGTATTCAGTAGTTACTTATTTACTGTTACAACCCTATACGCAATTCTTGTTTTTATATTAAGTTCTTTTAGGACTGGCTTTCTCTATGAACCCCTTTGATTCACTCGGATTAAGCTGGGATACCCTCTATCCAATAACCAGGAGTCATTGGAGACTGGAGGTCCAGGCAGTAAGTCAGGAGGGTAAGTTGGAGGTAGTAAAGAGAATAGAGTAAAATGTATTGGGGAGGGGAGGTGGTGATTTTGGTTTAGTTTCAGTGACGTGGAAGTGTCGAAAAGAGGAGAATCAGTAGAGAGAATAAGGTTGCAATGATAGATAATGGAGAGTTAGCAGAAAAGAGTGGAGGTGGTCTTCATAGGAAAGTAAGTTTTAAAGAAAGAGAACGCAAAGAGAGAAATAAAGTAAAAATAGTGGGAGACAGAAGCACACAACAGAGAAAAATTATTTAAAAAAGAAAATAAAATAAAAAGGAAAAAAATCAGAAAAGGAACAACCCAAACAAACAGAAAAGAAAAAAAAACTTGATAAAACAAACAGGTAAAAATAGAAAACACTGGGGAAAAAAAAACGACAATGTTTCTGAATTGAAAAAAAAATTTTTTTTTTAAAGTTTAAGAAATGTGGAGGAGGAAAGATGGCGCTGATAGAATAGGGAGGCACCCCGACTCGCTCCAACGGCATAGTGAGCTGGGAACTCCAACACCCAACACCCCATCAAGAACCCAGCAAAACCAGCAGCCAGAAGCAGTGGAGAAACGCAGGAAAACAAAAAGGAGCAAAAAAGAAGAACCGAAAACCTACACGGAGCCGGAGATTCACCGGGGCACCCTCCCCCCACCAGCTGACCCTGGCCCAAACAGGGCCAGGCTGGGAAAGGGGAACCCGGCGATCGGCAGACAGGCTTCCGGGAGCGCAGAATTCATATAGTGGGAGACCCCACGGACACAAGGCAGGGTGCGGACCAAGACACACACCAGCAGCGACGAGAAGTCCGGGTCCACACCGGGTTCGGACAAGGGAACTCAGCACGGCAGAAACCGGGAACCAGGGAAGCCACCACGACACTTAGCCAACCCCTGGAGGGCCAACGGCTGCGCGGGACACACACACAAAGCAGCAAAAGTGAGTGCCCTCCCTCCCCCTCCCCTACCCCTGAGGGAACAAAGAACCCCCAAATCAGGCGGGAAGCTCCCATCAGGCGCTGGGAAGCCAGTTTAGCAGGGGAAGGGCGAAACAGCCCCAAGCCCCCACAGGTTCCTGAACTGGCAGAACCGGCCCCGCCCCCTTCCCAACAGGGGCCGGGAGACGGCCAGTTGTGCAAACCCCACCCGAGGTGCCTGGACCTCGCAGACTCTTACAACTAAAATCACAGGCGCTGGTGGGCAATTCCAGCCCAGCAGGGCCACCTGAGCCTGATCACATCCCCCACTCACAGCAGAGGTGAGGTCTGAAGGTGCCAAGCCACACCCGGACAGTCGATCCCACTGGACCCCACACATACCGCCCCCCCCCCCCCAACGGACTCGTGGGAGGGCCCAAGCACAACCCAACAACCCAGGACTTTCTCTGGGAGGCATATCCTGCCGAAGTGCCTGTTGCAGTGGACGCACAGCGCACAGGAGGGTGGGGCCCCCGGCGACAGCACCCGCTCTGGTAGGCGTACCCTGCACTGGTGGGCGGGGCCACAGCGGCAGCACCTGCTGCCGTAGACACGTCTACACAGGAGGGAGGGAGGAGCTACAAACCAAACCTGAGAAGCCATCCAGATCTCCAGATGCGCAAATCACAAAGAAACATAACTCAGTTCATCAAAGGGCAAACCAACTCGCCAGCTCCAAAAAGCAGCACGACTGAAGAGGAGATGGAGACTAAAAAAGCAAATGAGGCCATGTTAACAGGAATGATCGAAAGCGTCAGAAATGAAATCAGAAAACAATTCCAGGAATTTAGAGCGGAAATCTGGAAGGACACCCAGGAAACCAAGAAATAAATGGAAGCAAAACTGGATACAATGCAAGCCTGCTTTAAAGAAATGGAAGCAAAAATGGATACAATGCAAGCTGCCTTTAAAGAAAATCTCCACATCCTGAGAATTGAAATGCATGAAAAAATAGATTTAAAATACAACTCTTTAAAGGAAGAAATCTCCACGATCAGAGCTGAAATGACAACCATAAATAGCACTCTGACATCCATAAACTCTGCAATTGAAACCATAACACAAAGAGTAGACCACATAGAATCCAGAATCTCTCGCCTGGACGATGAAGCAGCTGACAACAACCAGAAAATGACCACACTCCAAGAAAAGGTGAAGCTTCAGGGAAGACTAATCCAGGAACTAATGGACAAAGACAAGAGATATAATCTGCGCATAATTGGAATAGAAGAAGGAGCCAAATACCAGAGCAGAGGGCTTAATCATGTTCTCAATAAAGTTATTGCAGAAAACTTCCCCACTCTCACAGGGGACCCCATCCAGGTAACCGAAGCCTATAGGACACCTGGCAGGCCAGACCCCAGGAAAGCCACCCCAAGGCACATAATATTCAAGACTACAGACCTCAAGATTAAAGAGCAAATTCTGAATTCAGCCAAAGCGAAGAAGGAAACTTTTTTCAATGGGAAGAGGATTCGAATAACATCCGACTTATCCACACAAACTTACCAAGCTCGAAGTGAGTGGAAGAACACCATCCAAGTACTCCAGAATAACAATTTACAACCTCAGATCAAATATCCAGCGAAATTGGAGTTCACATTCGAAGGGAGAACCAGATCTTTCCACACCAAAGAGGAGCTAAAGGAGTATGTGAATAAAAAACCAGCCCTACAGCGAATATTAAGAGGGGAACCCCAGCCAACAGAGATCGTAAAAGACACACAGACAGAATCAGAAAGAAACTTCAATAGCCAAATTCCAGCAGAAATACAAGCTCACTAAAGACAAGAAAAAAAAAAAAAAGAAGAAAAAACAGCCCACCAAGAAAATGGAAGGAGAAAAAAAACACCCTTATCCTTGATCTCTTTAAATATAAATGGTTTAAACTCCCCGATAAAGAGGAGCAGACTGGCAGAATGGATTCGCAAACAAAAAGTTGACATCTGCTGTCTACAAGAGACCCACCTTACAGCAAGGGACAAAAACAGGCTTCGAGTGAAAGGATGGAGCAAGATCTACCAAGCAAATGCATCCACCAAAACGGCAGGTGTAGCCATCCTGATCTCAGACAAGCTGGACTTCTCTTTAAAGTCCACTCAAAAAGACAAAGAAGGACACTACATATTAATACAAGGAAAAATCCAGAATCAAGAAATCACGGTGATAAATGTATACTCACCAAACAAAAGAGGCCCGACATATGTCAAGCAAATTCTCAAAGAATTACAGAGCAAGATAGACGCAAACACAATCATAGTGGGTGACTTTAATACTCCTCTCTCTCCAAGAGACAGATCCAACACCCAGAAGATTAGTAAGGGAGCTGAGGACCTAAATAACACCATTTCCCAAATGGATCTAACAGACCTATATACAACCTTTCACCCCACAGAGACCCAATACACCTTCTTTTCAGCAACCCATGGATCATATTCCAAAATAGACCACGTCATAGCCCACACAAAGAACCTCAGCAAATACAAAAGTATTGACGTCATCCCATGTATTATATCTGATCACAGTGGATTAAAGGTAACCCTCAACAACAAAGGATACCACAGAGCCTATACACACTCTTGGAGGCTAAACCCCACGCTGCTATCCAACACTTGGGCCACAGATCAAATTAAAGATGAAATCAACGAATTCATAAGCCACAATGACAAAGAAAACACATCACAAAGAAACCTATGGGACACAGCTAAGGCAGTGCTGAGGGGCAAGATCATTGCACTCAGCACCCACATTAAAAGAATGGAAGCAGAGCAGGTGAATACCCTCACGATGAAACTAAAACAACTGGAGAAACAAGAAATGACAGAATCTAAAACGACTAGGGGGGGAGAGATCACAAAGATTAAAGAAGAGATAAATCTGATTGAAAATAGAAAGACCATTCAACAAATAAATAAGACTAAAAGCTGGTTCTTTGAGAAAATAAACAAAATTGACAGACCCCTTGCAAGACTTACAAAAAAAAGAAGAGAAGAGACTCATATTCATAAAATCAGGGACTCCACAGGAAAAATTACAGCAAGTACACACGATATTCAAACAATCATAAGGAGCTATTTCCAAAACCTCTACTCAGCAAAAAACAATAATTTTACAGAAATGGATCAATTCTTAGAGAAGTACAAACTGCCCAAACTAAACCAAGAAGCAATAAATCAACTAAATAAACCAATAACTTACGGTGAGATACAGGAGGTAATCAAGAACCTCCCTACTAAGAAAAGCCCAGGCCCAGATGGATTCACCAATGAATTCTACAAAACCTTTAGTGAGGAGCTAATTCCAATACTCCTCAAACTCTTCCGCGAAATAGAAATGGAGGGAGAAATCCCAAACTCATTCTACGAAGCTAATATCATACTCATTCCCAAACCAGGCAAAGATCCAACAAAAAAAGAGAACTACAGACCAATATCACTAATGAACACAGATGCAAAGCTCCTCAATAAAATATTAGCTAATAGGATCCAGAAACTGATCAAGAATATCATACATCATGACCAAGTAGGCTTCATCCCTCAGTCACAAGGATGGTTCAACACCCGTAAATCAATCAACGTAATTCACCACATAAACAGAACTAAAATCAAGAATCACATTGTTATCTCAGTCGATGCCCAAAAATCCTTTGACAAAATACAACATCCATACCTATTAAAAGCTTTGGAGAGAACAGGAATAGATGGAACATTCCTCAAAACAATAAAAGCCATATACAACAGACCAACTGCTAATATCATATTAAATGGAGAGAAACTTAAATCATTCCCTCTAAACTCAGGAACAAGACAAGGATGCCCACTCTCCCCTCTTCTGTTCAACATAGTGCTGGAATCCCTAGCCATAGCAATAAGGCAAGAGGAGGACATCAAAGGGATCCACATCGGCAAGGAAGAAATCAAGTTATCCCTATTCGCAGACGACATGATCTTATATCTGACGGACCCAAAAAACTCAGTACCCAAACTCCTACACCTAATAAACCAATTTGGCAAAGTAGCAGGATACAAAATCAACCCACAAAAGTCAGCAGCTTTTCTGTACACCAGCAATAGACAAACAGAAAAGGAAATTATGGAAACAATTCCATTTACAGTAGCCAAAAAAAGAATAAAGTACCTAGGGATCAACTTAACCAAGGACGTGACGGAACTATTCAATGAAAACTACAAAAATTTAATAGGGGAAATCAAAGAAGACACAAGGAGATGGAAAGACCTCCCATGCTCATGGGTAGGCAGAATCAATATAGTGAAAATGGCTATATTGCCCAAACTGTTATACAAATTCAATGCAATGCCTATCAAAATCCCAGCCACATTCTTCACTGAAATAGAGAAACCAATCCATAAATTCATATGGAACAGCAAAAAACCTAGAATAGCCAAAGCAATTCTAGGCAAAAAAAGCAGTGCAGGAGGTATCACAATACCTGACTTCAAGCTCTACTACAAGGCCATCATAACAAAAACAGCATGGTATTGGTATAAAAACAGATCGGAAGACCAATGGATTAGAACTGAAGACCCAGAAATAAAACAGCACTCTTACAGCCAACTGATATTCGACAAAGGAGCTAAAGACATACAATGGAATAAACATAGCCTCTTCAACTACTGGTGCTGGGAAAACTGGGCAGCCATATGCAGAAAACTCAAAGTAGACCCAAGCCTATCACCATGCACCAAGATCAACTCAAAATGGATCAAGGACCTCAACATCAGACCTGAATCCTTGAAACTACTGAAGGACAGAGTAGGAAAGACACTAGAACTTATAGGCACAGGAAGGAACTTCCTGAATAGAGTCCCAGGGGCACAACAGATAGGGGAGAGACTCGACAAATGGGACTACTACAAATTAAAAAGTTTCTGCACAGCTAAGGACATAGCCACCAAACTACAAAGACAGCCAACGATATGGGAAAGGATATTTACCAGCACAGCAACAGACAAAGGCCTGATATCAGTCATCTACAGAGAACTCAAAAAACTAAGCCCCTCCAAGCCCAATAAACCTATTAGGAAATGGGCAAAAGAGCTAGAGAGACTTCACAAGAGAAGATATAAAAATGGCAAAGAAACATATGAGGAAATGCTCAACATCCCTGCTAGTAAAGGAAATGCAAATAAAAACAACCCTGAGATACCACCTCACCCCAGTTAGAATGGCCTATACTCTGAACTCAGGAAACAACAAATGCTGGAGGGGCTGTGGGGAAAGAGGAACCCTTCTCCATTGTTGGTGGGAGTGCAAATTAGTACAACCACTTTGGAGAACAGTATGGAGGTTTCTCAAAAAGCTCAATATAGACCTACCCTATGACCCAGCCATACCACTCCTAGGCATCTATCCTAAACAGCAAAATCCAAGATATCAAAAAGGCATTTGTACTTCCATGTTTATCGCGGCACAATTCACAATAGCTAAAATATGGAAACAACCCAGATGCCCCTCCACAGACGAATGGATCCAAAAAATATGGTACTTATACACAATGGAATACTACATAGCGATTAGGAATGGTGAAATACTGTTATTCGCAGGGAAATGGTCAGAACTCGAACAAATAATGTTGAGTGAGACAAGCCTAGAACACAGAAAACAAAGGGGCATGATCTCCCTGATATATGACTGTTAACAAAGGGAGACGGAGAGACAGTAGAGACCAAGTCTGTGAATACTGTATATGTTCTTGATATATTGTATATTGCATATATGTCAACCTGACCTAGACAAGGGATAGAAAAACAGGTCATAAGATATCATAAGAAATGTACACACTTCCCTACTATGTAACTGCACCCTCTTTGCACAACACCTTGTAAAAAATTTATGTCCAATTAATAAAAAAAAAAAAGACCAAAAAAAAGTTTAAGAAATGTTAAAAAGATAAAGAAAAAAAAATGGAGTTTTCCTTGTTTGGGTGGTCTTTCCCCTGTCTCTGGTTTCCTTGTGATGGTCTGCACTCTATATTCCTGATTGTTGGGTTTGGCAGAATTCAGCTTGCTCCTCTGTCTGCTGTGGGGCCGCAGCCTTTAATGCCTGCCTTTGAATAGGCTGTGGACTGAGCAGGGTGTGGCGCCTCTGGCCTGTTTTACTCAGCTGAGAGTTGCTTGCCTGTGTGAGGCTTCTGCCTCCTGGGCGGGCCGGCCTCCTTGGCGGCGGTGGCTATGGAAAGCAGCTCCTTTTCAGGCTGGGAATTGGGCTTCCTCTGTGACGGGACCGTTTAACTGTCTCAGGTTCCTCCGTTTGGTGTTTCCGTGCCACCGGGAGCTGCTGGCTGTTTTCGCATTAAATTTAGAAGTTCCGGTGGGCAGGGCGGGGCACCCCTGGCTAAGCCGTGGCCCTGGACACGCCTCCCGCCTGGGCAGGGGGCGTTCTCCTGGGCGGAGCTGGCTCTCACTGGTCGGTCCCTCTTGCCCTTTTCAAAGATGGCTACTTTGACCTCGCTTTTCCCAGGCCCGCTTTAGTTCCAATCTGGTCTGACCCTATGCCAGTGGCAAAGATGGCGGTGGGGGAAGGGCTGCCTTGCAGAAGCTGCTCTCTATGCACGAGTGAGAATATCTTTCGTGGGGTACTCACGCTTTCTCTGCGATTTCAGGTCGTCCGTGCTCAGCCGCCGCCTGATCTCCGCTGTGTGCTTTACCTGCGTGGAGTGCGGGTTGCTGTGCCGGGCACTGTGCCAGCGCCGGCACTGGCGTGGTGGTGGGATACCGCCCAGAGCTCGACTCTGTGTTTTCAGACGGGCAAAGTCGATTTTTCCTTCCTTGCCAGAATCCCTGTACTGTTACAACTTATGCTGGTTGTCTTTCTAGTGGTAAAAGTTTCTATGGGGTGAGAAAACTGCGATGCTGGAGGGAGCTGAGCTAGTACACTGCAGCTCCTCTGCTGTCTTCCTCAAATGATTCTTTAAGAACAAATATTTCTGCAATATCTGTTAGTATTGTTACTTCACAAGAAACATCTTGGGGTGATTCACTTTGCTTTCTTATATAAAAGTATAATAGTAAGTATAAAAGTAGGATCATTATTACCTAACATGACATTTTTCTCTTGTGTCATCAAATTTGATGTCTTATCAAAATTATAATGTAGACTACTGAGTTTTCCAAACCACAATCAAAATATCAGATACTCTTAAATTTCATTATGAAATTATTGTAATTAAATGTTTTTAAGTAGCTTGTTAGTTTCCTCATTAAAGATGACATTTGGCTCAGGGTGTGGCTCAAGGGTTATAGCATCTGCTTATCAAGTGCAAGGTCCTGAGTACAATTCCAAGTATCACCTCCATAACAAAGGATAGTGTTGGCTCTTAGTTATAGGTAAACATTTTCCTAAGGATACCTACCATCTGTTCATATCATAGAATTTTTAAGTCAATGTATATTGAATTAAATATTGTATGCCTTTTCAGATTCTTGGGATAATCATTATTTTTCTGTTTTAAACTATGAAATATATTGAATTATAATAGCAGTTTTCTTATGATTAAGTCATTGCATTCCTGGAAAAAATTGTTGCATGTTTTGTTGTTGTTGTTGTTGGTGGTGGTGGTGTGTGTATGTGTGTGTGTGTGTGTGTGTGTGTGTGTGTGTGTGTGTGTGTGTGTCCTGGGGCTCAAACCAGGGCCTTGGTACTGTCCTTGAGCTTTTTTTGCTCAAGGTTAGCTCTCCATGACTTGAGCCACAGCTCCACTTCTGGCTTGTTTGGTTAATTGAAGGGAGTGTATATGCCAGTCCTAGGGTGTGAACTCAGGGCCTGAGTGCTGTCAAGGGTGTAACAGTTGAGCCAGAACTCTACTTCCAGCTTTTTGGTGTTTAATTGTCTCTAACAGTCTCACGGACATTCATCATTCAAAACCTTCCAGACATGATCATATATGTAGAAAATCCCACATGAACTAGAAGCTATGAAAGTTGCAAAGTTGCAGGTATAAGATTAAAATGCAAAAAATCAGACGTGTTTTCATGTATCAGAAATGAACAAGCTAAAAGGTAAATAAATAAAACAATTTAATGTATAATAGCTCCAAAACTGTTGGAGAATTAAAGTCTCCAACCAGTGGAAAAATTTAGCCCTGGCATGGTTACTCCGATGCCTCATTAGCACACTAATAGGCCCTTGGGAACACATTCCCAGTAAGGAGTTTCTGGTGTTTGCCTGCCAAAGGAAGCCACCTGTTGTTGTGAGAATCTCCTTTTCCTCCCTGCTTAGCAAGTCTCCCTAAGGAGACTTGCTTGACCAGCTGCCTTTAGTGTTAGATTATCACTATAAACAGGAAAGTCTCCTCACTGTTATTTCACAAGTATTTGGAGAAGTCAAGATTGATGATATCTAGCCTTAAGGAGATAGTAGCTAGGAGATAATTATAGTTCTACCTCAGTTGTATACAGTTCCTTATTTTGATATCAACAATCTTTGTAGACACTACCTCCTGTAATTAGAAAGGCATTTGTACCAAGTTCTTGCCCTCACAGTAGGAAATTTCCTCCACTTTTGTATTTGAGACAAATGTCATGCTGTATTGATCTTTTACCTGTAATTGTAAAATTGGTTTCTAACCCTATATAAACCCTGGCCCTCTTGGAATAAAGTATGCATTGGTTCACTCGCCTTGCATCCCCTGTGTCCTGATTAAGACTGCAGTTACCCAGGTTCAACACAAAACAACAGACTATCTAGGAACAACTTTAACCAGGCTAACTTTTCTGTACATAAAATCATGTCATCTGTAAACAGTGATTTTTTTTCTTTCTTCCTTTTCATTTTGGGTATCTTACATTTGCTTTCCTTTTTTCTTTCAAATTTTATTGTAAAGGTGATGCGCAGAGGGGTTACAGTTACATAAGTCAGGTAATGAATACATTCCTTTTTGAACAGTGCCATTCTCTCCCAGTGTTTCCCCTCTCATCTCCCCTCTCCCCCAAGTTCTATAGTTCATGTCCAACATAGTGTCTAGTATTACTGCTGAATTGGTTCACCCTTTCATCCATCATTTCTGTTTTTCTCCTTTTCTTTTCTTATCTAATTTCTTGGGCTACGAGTTCCAGTACCATATTAAATAGCCATGATTGAAGTACACACACACACACACACACACACACACACACACACACACACGTACATATATTAAACTTTATTAAACTGAAGATATTCCATTAATAATATCCAAGATATTTGTGTGTGTGTGTGTGTGTGTGTGTGTGTGTGTGTGTGTGTGTGTGTGTGTGTGCTGTCCGTGAGCTTTATTGCTCAAGGCTAGTACTCTACCACTTGGGTCACAGCTCCACTTCTAGCTTTTTGGTGTTTCATTGGAGATAAGAGTGTTATAGACTTTCCTGTATGGGCTGGTTTCAAACTGTGATCCTCATTTCTCAGCTTGCTGAATAGCTAGGATTACAGGTATAACTCACGAGAGCCCAGTGCCCTGGACATTTTAATCATGAGAAGATCTTAGATTAGATCAAGTTGCTTTTATGCACAATTGGGATGATTGTAGGTTTTTTCCTTTGTTCTATGTGGAATATTATATTGATTTGCTTGTGTTAAACTATCCTTTTATTCTTGGAATAAATCACAATTCATTAATATCTGGAAAGATTCAGTTTGCTAGTATTTTGTTGTCGGCTTTTGAGTTGATATTCATAAAATATATTGGTTTGTGATTTTTTTCTGTAAGAGCTTCTTCTGGTTTTCGTACCAAGATAACACTGGTTCCATACAAAAAATTACAAGCCATTTCTTTCCTCTGAAAAAATTTATCTGTACTTTTGTCTTTTCTGTTTTTTTTTTTTTTGTACTGGGGATAGAACCCAGGATGTGCCACTTGCTAGGCATGCACCTTGCCACTGAGCTACATCCCAGCCCAAAAGTGTTCCTTTTGTTTTCTGAGGGAGTTTGAGGGTGGTTTGTGTTTACTTTTAAGTATTTGGTAGAATTTACCAATGAATTCATCTGGTTCTAGACCTTGTTTTTAGAAGGTTTTAGATTAATGCTTCTATTATTGATGATGTTCTTGTATCACCTTCCTGTGGTTGTACCTACACTATATCTGTAATCTTATCTGAGTATATTGGAAACTGTGTATACTGGTATTGGAACTAGGAAATTGAAAGGGAATACCAAAATTGAGAGACACAGGGTAAAAAAAGACAAACAACTACAAAAGCAATACTTGCAAAACTGTTTTGTGTAAGTGAACTGGACACCTCAGGGGGGGAAAGAGTAAGGGGGAGGGGGGAGGGGGGTATGATGGACAAGGTAACAAACAGTACAAGAAATGTATCCAATGCCTAACATATGAAACTGTAACCTCTCTGTACATCAGTTTGATAATAAAAATTTGAAAAAAAAAAAAGAAGGTTTTAGATTAGTGACTATCTCATTACTTGTTACAGGTTTCTTCACATTTTCTATTTCTCTTTAAGTCAGTTTAGCAAATTATAGGCTTTAGGAATTTGTTATTTCGTGTAATTTGTTGTCATAATATTTTATAGCAATATCTTATAATCACTTTTACTTATGTAAAAATGAATGAGTTTTCCAGTAGAGATTTCCATCTTTTTTTGGTCCATTTTGTTTGTGTCTTCAAAGAAAAAAACTCTTGGTTTTATTGTGTTGTTCTTTTTTTAATTTTTATTTCACTTACCTCTAATGTTAATTACCACTTTCTGCCAGGTTTGGCTTTAGTATTCTCTTCTTTTCTTAGACACTCGGTTTAAAGTTAGGTTATTGATTTGAGATCATTTTCTTCTTCTTCTTTTTTTTTTTTTTTTTTTGCCAGTCCTGGGTCTTGGACTCAGGGCCTGAGCACTGTCCCTGGCTTCTTTTTGTTCAAGGCTAGCACTCTACCACTTGAGCCACAATGCCACTTCTGGCTTTTTCTGTTTATGTGGTGCTGAGGAATCGAACCCAGGGCTTCATGCATGCAAGGTGAGCACTCTACCACTAAGCCATATTCCCAGCCCCCCTAATTTTCTTTTTAATGTAGGCATTTACTGTTAGAGGTTAGTGTAGAGGAGAGTAAGAATGACTCCATCTTAAATTCACTGAGAACTTACCTGCCCTTGAGAACTGAAAACAACTAACTAGCTTGTTGCTCAAATGTTATCTCCAGTGACCGCATCCCTGTTGAAAAGCAGCCAGTGTTGCTAAGCACCTCAGATTCGAGAAATGTCGAAACTACACAAACTGTTTGGATAAGTCACCGCTTACTATACTAAGCTTGTATAGTCTGCTTGACCACCTGCGTTGTGGATTTTTCCTTTATAAGCCCAGCCTAAAAACTGATCAAGGTCGCAGTTACAGCTCCCGAGTCTGTGCTGTGTCTTTGGCGGGTCAGTTTCCCCTTACCCCAATAAAGATCTTCTTGCATGAGACTGTCTTTGTATGATGGACTCTGGAGGGGCGTGGAATGGACTCCATAACATTCCAGCTACAAATTTCCTTCTGAGCACCACCTTTACTGTATCCCAAGTTGTGTTATGCTGTTTACATTTTCATTCATCTATAGGTATTTTCTAATTTCCTTTGTAAGTTTTCCTTTGAGTCATTGCTTTTTGGAAGTGTGTATTCAAATTCTACTTATTTGTGAAATGTCCAGCTGTTATTCTGTTACTGATTTTTGTTTTATTCCATTGTGATCAGATAATATACTTTGCTAATTTTAATCATTTAGAAATCTCTCTCTCTCTCCTCCACTCCTCTCTAGTTGAGACTTATTTTTTTGCCAGACATGGTTCTCAAGAATGTTCTATGAGCACTTGACAAGAATGTGGCAATATTTTGTTATTGTTCCATGATGGAGTGACCTACACCTCTCTGCTGAGTCTAGTTAGTTTGCATTGTTGTTCACCTCCTCTAATTCCTTGTTGATCTTCTGGCTAGATATTTTGTTCATTATTAAAGCAGTTTAGAAGAGCTGTGATTAATGTTTATCTTGGGAGTAAGAAACGATACCTGGACAAAGAGGACATTACAAAATCTCCAAGTACTAACCACTAGTATGTTATTTCTGTAGATTTTATATGGATATGTTCTTGTCCGTTTAAAAAACAATATAGAAAATACTGGACATGGTTTTGATTTTATACTTCTCATGCAACTGTTACAACAGAATCAAATCAAACTCAGTACATCTAACATTTCCGTCTTTATAAGGAAAATGGATCCTTGGAATTACCCAGAGATCATTTAGAAATCTGAAAAATACTGTTAGGTTTAAAAGATATGTAACATGCTGAAAGTTTAATTTTTACTTCTATATTGTTCTGTTGCCACTTGGCATACAACCTCAGAGCCAAGGAAAGATGAGTTGAAGAAATATGAGTTGCATTTCTCCAGCAATACAAATAACCTGGTTCTGTTACATGTATCCATGTAGGCATTTCAGTAAATAACCTTAACCAATATAACAATCATTCTTATATGCATACAAAATGAACATATGCCATACATTTTATTTGATTCAGTAATTAACAAGGAAGGTGACATGCTGCAATCAATTTCAATTCCCATTTCTTTCCCATAGCTATTTTCCCCTCATGTCTGTTCTCTCTTTTGCTACTTGTAAGTTTACCTTTGTTTATGCAATGGCTTTATTTTTTTATTCCATTCTTTATCTCAGAACTGTTCAAATATCTTTGCCTTTTATCATCTACCAGCCCTTCTGTAAGCTCTTACACCCACACTTTGTACTTTTGGGTTGTTTGTTTTTTGCCAGTCCTGGGGCTTGAATTTAGGGCCTAAAGCATTGTCCCTGGCTTCTTTTTGCTCAAGGCTAGCACTCTACCACTTGAGCCACAACACCACTTCTGGCTTTTTCTATATATGTGGTGCTGAGGAATTGAACCCAAGGCTTCATGTATGCGAGGCAAGCACTCTTTTCCACTAGGCCATATTCTCAGCCCCTTTGTGCTTTTCTTTTAAGGGCTGATTACTTATTTGGTATTATAGAATTGCTTCTGGCATGTATGACCACCATTTGAAAATGCTTTCTGTTTCTCTGGTGAGAATTCTCCATCTGCCATTCTTCCTTATTTTTTTATCCTATTTTCACACATCCAGATCCTATTTTCACACACACACACACACACACACACACACACACACAGCTGAAGTTTTTGTTTGATTTAAAAACTTCAATTACAATAAATTTTTGTTATATCAACTATTTGCAGGAGGATTCAAGATAAGAGTCATGATAGTAGAGGTTTTTATTTATGATCTAATGTTTGGTATGTGATCTAAATGTAGTTGACATTTTTTCTATCCAGAAGATATGCCAGCTGTAGGACATCTCATAACATAAAAGCTCTTTGTTCTCTACTGCCTCATGATCATTTACTTGCTCTTCAGTCTTTTCTTTTCTTGAATCCAACCAAGTTCAGAAAAGTTCCTGTCATTAGATTACAAACTCTGTTTTGTTACTAGAACAAAGATCAGGGTATGCCACTCACTTTAGCTTGTACTTTTGCTGGCTTTTTTCTATTTTTAATTATTAAATATATGTATATGCGTGTATATATACATTCATACACATACACACCTGAGAGGCTCTATGTCACTCTACCATTTTCCAGAAACTGGACATGGAGTAATTTACATGTGTGTACTTATATCTGTATCTATAAGCTCTATAAGGACAAGTAGTGTATCTATCTGCTAGGGTTTGAATGTCTTCTCCAAAACTCATGTTGCAATTTGTCATATGACCCTGCCACTGTGTCCACTGTGTTACTCAGGAAGAAGGCCCTCAAGTAAATCAGACCCTGTTAAATTCAACTCTTTTTTTTTGCCAATCCTGGGGCTTGAACTCAGGGCCTGAGCACTGTCCCTGGCTTCTCTTTTCTGCTCAAGGCTAGCACTGTGACATTTAAGACACAGCACCACTTCCAGCTTTTCCTGTATATGTGGTGCTGAGGAATCAAACCCAGGGCTTCATGTATGCTAGGCCAGATTCACAGCCCCTTAAATTCAACTCCTTAATCTTGAATTTCCCAAGCTCCAGTACTTAGAGAAATACATTTCTTTTCCTTATGTGACCAGGTCTGTGATGTTAGAATGTCACATAAACTAGGCTAAGACAAAAAAAAAAATAGTACCAAGCTGGGTGCCAGTGGCTTATGCCTTTGGTAACCCTAAGTATGCAGGAGGCTGAGATCTGAGGATCACAATTCAAAGCCAGCCCCAGGCAAAAAAGACCCAGAGACTGTCATCTCCAATTATTCAGCAAAAAGCCAGAAGTATAGGTGTAACTCAAATGGTAGAGCCTTGAGCAAAACCCAAGCTAGAGTGTGAGGCCAAGTTCAAGCCCCATTACTGGTGAGCACATGTGTGCACACACACACACACACACACACACACACACTACCAAGAAGTGGGCTACTACTATAGCAAACATCAGAAAATGTGGAAGCTTCTTTAGAAATGAGTGATGGGTAGAAGAATTTGGAGGAGCAGGCAAAAAATAAGCTTAGATTCCCATAAATAGATCATCAAGCATGATTACGGTGAGGGTTCAGAAAGAGAAGTCAAGGGTGAGCCTGGGTCTTAGAGATTACATGAGTAGTCATGATCAGAATACGGGTAAAAATATGGACAGCAAAAGCTAGCTATTCTACCTAATAAAGTCTCAGATGAAATAAGGTACAAAATATTTGAATCTGGATAAAGAACAATCTGTTATGCCATTGCAAATAATAGTTATGTTGTGTCTATTCCCTAGGACTTTGTAGAAATCAAAATCTAAGAATGAGAAACTGGGATCTCTTGTGGGAAACATACCTAAACAGGAAGGTATTCGGGATAGTGCATAGCTACTTTTAACCATATGCAGTAAGATAAAGTGGTAAAGAACTGATTTAAAGTAAGAGCTTATCATTAAAACTGGAAATACATTCACTGCCTGGTCATATAAAAGATACACTTTCAGGAAGAATACTTACTGTATGGCCAAGAAACCATTTGCTAAACAGATTCCTATGGACAGAAGGGAGCCAAGTATTATTTTTTTCTTTATTGTCAAAGTAAAGTACAGAGGGGTTACAGTCTCCTATGTAAGGCAGTGAGTATATTTCTTATTCATCGAGTCAGTGAGCAAAAGACCCTGAAGTTATTTTAGGGATCTTTGAGGCTGCTCTTCCCATCACAGGTCCAGAACTCTTAAGAAGGCAGAAGGAGTGTGGAAAATAGGTGCAGGGCACCCTTCCCAGGCTTACTGCTTGGAACTCCCTCAAGTTTCTACTTTCCACTTTCTATCACAGCACTTCTTGCTCCCAAGCTGCCAAAACTATGGCTCCAGCCAGCCCAGATATAGCTTGAGACTGCCAGTCCAGAAGAAATAAGCAATACGCCTTGGTGTTGATTGTCTCCATGCTCACAGAATGGAAGTGCTGTGGAGGCATGGTTATCCCACCTAGTTTTCAAAGGTTACGTCAGATAGCCTGGGACCCATACCACAGGAGTGGAGCTACCACACAGAACACCTATTAGGGTGATGCCAACATGGAGTCAGCTGCCGGAATTCCTGGTGGAGTTATAGGAACAAAAGCAACCTCAAGATCTCAAAATTCTTGAGCCACTGGTACACAATATCAGCCATTAGAACAACAGGAACAACACTCCAACTGATGCTGCCCAGGACACAGGTAGGGAAATTCAAACCTTCCCTAGGGCCTTAGAGGCCCAACCTCATTGAGAAAGCACACTTTGAGTTGATCTTAGTGCATGGTGACAAACAGGGATCCACTTTTAGTTCTCTACATATGGATGCCCATTTTGTCCACAGCAACTATTTAAGAGGCTGTCTTTTCCCACCATATGTCTTTGGCTCCTTTATCAAATATCAGATAACTCTAGCTATATGATTTTATTTCCAGGCCTTCTGGTCTGTTCCATTGATCTTGAGGTCTGTTTGCGTGCCAGTACCAAGCTGTTTTTGTTATGATAGCTCTTTAGTAAAGCTTGAGGTCTAGGATTGTGATACCACCAGCCTTGCTTTTTGCCTAATATTACCTTGGCTATTTGAAGTCTTTTATTGTTCCATATAAAATGTTGGATTGTTTTCTCTATCTCAATGAAGAACCCCATTGGGATTATATTAAATTTGTTGACTGTCTTTGGCAGTATGGCCATTCTCACAATATTAATTCTACTTATCCATGAACATGAGAGGTCATTCCATTTCCTGATGTTGTGTTCTATTTTTTTTCAGATTTTTTTTTATTGTTTTCACTGTGGAGGTCTTTTGCTTCCTTGGTTAGGTCTATTCCTAAATATATTTTTTCAAGCTATTTAGACTGTACTTTTGAGTTTAAATCATTAAGATTTTGAGGCTTTTGAAATAGAATAAATAGGTGCTTCCTTGCCAGATTTTTAGCTGATGGGTACCCTTTGGTGTAAAAGTAAATTTTGCCTTGCTGAGACAATTCTTTATTTTCATGTGACTCCAATGGTTCTTGGAGAGCATATTTATAACAGGAACCAGAGAGGGAGACAACTTCATCTATTCCTGAGAAATATCAGAATGAAGGCTGTATTGGGCTTAGGTTTGGGAACTTCTGCCATTAGCATTTTGAAGACCTTACCATCGAAACACTATACTAGTTCATGTTATTTTATGTTACTTCTTTGTACAAGTATTGGGACTTGAACGTGGCCTAAGCTGTCCCTTACCTTCTGTGCTCAAGGTTAGTGCTCTATCACTTGAGCCATGGCTCTACTTCTGACTTTCTGATAGTTATTTGAAGATAAGAGTCCCAAAGAATTTCCTGCCAGGGCTGGCTTTAAGCTGTGATCCTCAGATCCCAGCCTCCTGAGTAGCGAGGACTACACATGTGAGCTACCAATACCCTACTGGAAGCTCTATTTTACTAGAATTGGAGAAAGGGCAGAGGACATTGTACTGATTGAGTAGCAGGTAGATAAGGACAGGTACCCTGAGTGTCTACTGGGCCCTGAGAGCTCTCAACTTCCACTGCAGTTCAGAGATCATCTTGGTTAACTACCCCTCCTCCCCACACTGATTATTTTAAAGTTTTCATGGGTGGATTGACTGCTTAGATCAGTGGTGAGTTTCAAAAAAATCAAATTGAGTCATGCATAGATATTATATACATTATATACAATATACACATATATTGCATGTATGTATCTATATGTGTTTATATATTTATATGTATAGAGAAAGTATATGTACACATGAATATTTACACTGATACTGAAGCTTGAACTGTGATCCTCATACTCATGATTGGCTTTTTCACACAAAGCTGGTACTCTACCACTTGAGCTTCACCTGCATTTCTTTTTTTTATAAAAAAATAAAGGAAAATATATAACAAAAAATGAAATAGGATAAACACATTTTTTTTTATGTGAACAGGGCACAGACTGGAGGGTGAAACAGGGGAGACTGTTGTGGTTTGCATGTCCCCTCCAAAAATCCCTGTTGAAATTTACTGACTATGGTGACAGTATTTGGCAAGTGGCACCTTTAAAGGTGTCATAATTCCATCTCTCATGCTACCCAGTAAGAAGGACTTCGCCCAAAGCACTTGTTCAATCTTGGACTTCTAGCTTCAGAAATGCGACAAGTTCTTTTCCTTATGTGTTTACTCAACTTGTAGTATTCTGTTATAATAGCAAAAATAGAATAAGATACTAATTTTGTATACCTTTGTATATTCAATAACTAGTACACCATATATCTTTGGTTAGTATGTAGGTGAACTTTTATGCAGATACATACATAATTGTACAAACATATACATCATATATATGCTATATATGAATCCTTGAAAGGATATACAGACAATTTTACATTTGCTACCTTTCTGGACAGGACTGAGTTTAAGGGACTTCTTTTTCCTGGCTCTGAGGCTTGAGCTCAGGGACTAGGCACTGTCCCTGAGCTTTGCTTTTTTTAAAAAATTTGCATTTCTTTTTTTTAATTATTAAATTTTTATTGTCAAACTGACGTACAGAGAGGTTACAGTTTCATACGTTAGGCATTGGATACATTTCTTGTACTGTTTGTTACCTCCTCCCTCCTTCCCTCTTTCCCCCCTCCCCCTTTCCGTTTCCCCCCGCCCATGAGTTGTTCAGTTCGTTTACACCAAACAGTTTTGCAAATATTGCTTTTGTAGTCATTTGTCTTTTTTACCCTGTGTCTCTCGATTTTGGTATTCCCTTTCTATTTCCTAGTTCTAATACCAGTGTACATGGTTTCCAATGTACTCAGATAAGATACAGAGATAGTATAGGTACAACCACAGGAAGAGGATACAAGAGGATCATC
This sequence comes from Perognathus longimembris pacificus, assembly GCF_023159225.1. Taxonomy (NCBI): domain Eukaryota; kingdom Metazoa; phylum Chordata; class Mammalia; order Rodentia; family Heteromyidae; genus Perognathus; species Perognathus longimembris. The sequence continues at coordinate 61,492,268 of NC_063188.1, forward strand.
AATAATAGAAGCGACAGTTTCACATCGCATGTTGAAAGTAATTACAACAGTGATATAACAGTTGTTTCCATAACGTGGAGTTCATTTCACTTAGCATCATCTTATGTGTTCATAAGGGCTATTGGGCTGTTGTGATCCTCTGCTGTGACTAGCCTAAACCTGTGCTAATTATTCCCAATAAGGGAGACCACAGAGTCCATGTTTCTTTGGGTCTGGCTCACTTCACTTAGTATAATTTTTTTCCAAGTCCTTCCATTTCTTTATGAATGGGGCAATGTCATTCTTTCTGATAGAGGCATAAAATTCCATTGTGTATATGTACCATATTTTCCTGATCCATTCGTCTACTGAGGTGCATCTGGGTTGGTTCCAAATTCTAGCTATGACAAATTGTGCTGCGATGAACATTGTTGTGCTGGTGGCTTTAGTGTGTTCTTGCTTGTGGTCTTTTGGGTAGATGCCCAAAAGTGGGGCTGCTGTGTCCCTGAGCTTTTTAACTCAAAGTTAGTGCTCTACCACTGAAGCCACAGCTCCATTGTTGGGTTTTTGCAGCTAATTGGACATAAGAGTCCCACAAATATTTCCTGGTTGGGCTGGATTCAAACTGAAATTCTCAGATCTCAGTTTCCCAAGTAGCTATGATTATAAGCATGAGCCACTGGCACCCAGCTGTGGTTTATATTTCTTACGGTTGTTTATTTCCAATGATATAATGCCTCAAGTTATGAACCTAGTATGTGAGTAATGAAACTAAATCATTAATCTACCAACTGCAAATAGATAAATCTAGAGAAAGTGCAAAGCTAGTGAATCATAAGCTCTTAGGGACAAATTGGAAAGCATCATCCTTTTGAAAATCAGAATGAATTACACACTTCGTAAACAATGACTACAATTTTAGTGCTTTGGAATTGGCTTTTACAAAAGGATTAACCCTGGCATGCTGTTATATGAGTAACCTAAAGAAATCAGCTAACCACATTCATTTTGCAAAGCCCTTATTAAATATTACAATCCTAAGGGCAACTAGGTATTATGGAAACAAAGTAATGAATGTCTGTATCTGTCGTTAAGAAATTTATGCTATGTGCTCACATGGTGGAAGGTAGAACAAGAGAATATAACCGACTAAAGCCTCCTTTATAAAAAGCCTTAATTCCATTCAAGGGATTCAGAACCTAATCTTATCTCTTAGTAGCACCCTATCTTAGTCCTCTGACATTTTCCATTAAGATTCAGCACCTTAATTGTGAAGGACACATTTGAACCACAGCAGACTGAAAGTAGTCTAATTTGTAGCATACCCCTTTCCAACAATTAGGCCATTAGTTTGACCTTTGTCCAAACTACATCATCTCTTACCTGTACTACTGTAGCAGCTTTCATGTATGCAAGCTAGGTATCAAAAAGCCACATTACAGCTGGAGTATTATAACATGAATCAGATCAGATATATGTCCTTGCACTTATTTGGATTGGTGTGATCTGACCCTTGGTTAACACCTACCATTCTGCCTCACAGTTCACTATGCTTTAACCATACTATAGCTCATTAACATCTACTATTTCCTGCCTCTAGGTCTTTTTATTTTCCTTTCCCTTGCTTAGAAGGTTCTTGCTCTAGATACCCCGACTTGCTCAAGTATTGGCCCCTAAACAACCACATCCTTTCTATTAGAACCACTTTCATCACGGTCCAATTTATATTTTTCTATTTATGATACATGTCCCTACTTGACATTATATTTCATATTGCTTTTCTCTCCAACTAGAATCTAAATTATATAGGCACAGAAGTTGTATGTCTTGCTTGTTCTTTATGTCTCTATCACATAGTAAAACTGAATAGATATTAATTAAATGAAATGTGACCAAGACACTATAAATTCTATCATTAGAGCAATTCAACTTCTATGCAAAGTTCCTGAGAAAGCTCACAATTGAAGTTATCAACTTAAACCTTGGGAGAACTTTGCAAAGGTACCTGGTGGGGCTGAACATGTAATAGGGAATAGAGAAGGATACGCTTGATTTCTAAGAAAAAGCAGTTTAAGGGGAGTTGGGATTACAACAAAGATGCTATATGATGATGAGATATTCCCTATCAAATTTAAGGGAGCTAACAGTTTTTAATCTCGTTCTAGCTGTAAAAGGAGACATCCCCTTCAGGATTTCCTGTCATTGCTGTATCCTTGGAATAAGACTTTCTATGTAGAGAATAATTAAATGTTGAGGCTAGAAAATAATCTCATTGATTTGATTACCTAAAGCTGTTTATTTTGTAATGTAAGTGGCATTGTTACCAAGAAAGCACAAAGATAGTGGTTTCATAGACCATCACAAGGAAAAAGTACACTTATCTTCAGTGGTATCATTTTAACTTTGGCATAAAGTATCTGTCATCCACCATCAAAAGTTTTAGTGATCTGAACAAATCAGATAAATCTCTTAAGAGCTTTGTAACAAAGGGAGGCATGTGGTCTGCAGCCAGAAGAAATACAGTCCAACTGATAGCAGAGATGAATGTGTGTGTGTGTGTGTGTGTGTGTGTGTGTGTGTGTGTGTGTGTGTGTGTGTACTAGTCCTGGGGTTTGATTGCAAAGCCCTTATCCTCTGAGCTTCATTTTTTTTATGCTAAAGACTAGCACTCAACCACTTGAGCCACAGCTCCATTTCCAGCATTTTGATAGTTTATTAGAGATGAATCTCACAGACTCAGACTAGAAAGTGACTCCTTCACTCTGATAAGCATTATCCAAAAACAGATTCACATCTCTGTATTTCATATAGATATATAGATTTTGTTGGTCCTAAGGCTTAAACTCAGAACTTGAGCTTTGTTCATGAGACTCTTTGTGCTCAAGGCTAGTGCTCTACCATTTTAGTCACTGTGCCAGCACCACTTCCAGTTTTTTCTGAGTAGTTTTATTGGAGTTGAGAGTCTCATGGACTTATCTGCCCAGGCTGGCTTTGAACCACGATTCTCAGATCTGAGCCTCCTGAGTAGCTAGGATTACAGTCATGAGCCACCAGCACCCAGCAATGTGTTTCATATTTAATAGTGAAATATGAAGACTTCCTTACCCATGTCAGGAATGAATTCTACTACCATCACTTCCATTCAGCATTGTGCTTGAATCATTGTAGGCCTCCTAATAACCTATTTCACATCTCTGGTTTCATTAATTATTGTCTCCTTGCTGCTCCTTAAAGACCATCTATGATTGATTATATTGATACAAGATCATTTCCAAAACATTTGCTAGGCTCACTCCTTTTTAGACAACATATTTAAAAATTAGTTTTCCTTGGGGCTGGGAATATGGCCTAGTTGTAGAATGCTTTCCTTGTATACATGAAACCCTGGGTTTGATTCCTCAGCACCAAATACATAAAAAAAGCCAGAAGTGGTGCTGTGGCTCAAGTGGTAGAGGGCTGGCAAAAAAAATAGTCTTCTTAAGCTCTGTTTTCCAACATCCTGATCACTCATACATGTGTTTTAGTAGTGAATTGTAAATCAGAACATTTGGGATTACAGTCCTGACTCTCCATTAATTTCCTGTATTTCTGAGCGGGGCATTAGTAACTCATGCTAATAATCCCAGCTACTCAAAAAGCTAAGCTTTTAGGATAAGAATTTAAAGCAAGCCCAGACAGAAAAGTCTGCAAAAACTCTTATCTCCAATTAATCAGCAAAAAGATGGATGAGAGGCACAGCTCAATTGGTAGAGCACCAGCTGTAAGGCCAAGTTGTGCTTTACTCCAACATGAGGGCCTGAATGCAAATCCTCAAACTGGCACCTGCATTTCTGTGGGCAGCTTATTTACTTTCTCAGCCTTAACTGTTTATTATTATAATTATTTGAGTTAGGATCTTTCTAAATAGCACAGGCTGGCCAGAAACTTGCTATGTAGTCCAGGCTGGTTTTTTGAACTCATGATTCTTCTGCCTCAGCTACTCAAGTGCTGTGAATACATGTGCATATTATCATTCTCAGGTCTCAATCCTGAATTTCTGCATTGGGAAGTGAAGTTACTAATTCCTGCCATGCATATGCATTGATTAGGAGTTTTGCCTATGAAAAAGGATCATAAAAGTTGAACAATTTCTAAATTATGACTGAAAGTATCATAGATAAACAGTCCATCCAGGAGATGAGCACATAATCCAATAACAACACAAGTGGTAACCTGAAATAAATAAAAGAAATGCTGCTCAGCAATAAATGAGTTCTCAATTCATTTGCTTAGTGGGGGGGGGACAGATTAAATGGCTATTATTCAATTTAAAGGACATCCCAGGATACATAGAAACATAGGAACAGAAAGGAGAACAAGGGTTCCAGAAGTCAGACAGATGAGATATTTACTATAAAGGGGGTGTAAGGAGTTACAAAGCCTGCTCTGTAAGGATCTGTGATTTTAGATGCATAACTTTAGGCATTTGTCAAAACTTGTGCAACTATACACCCTAAGGAATAGATTTTACTATATACAGTTTAAAAATAAATCAATCAGGATGTGAAGGGAATTCCAGATGGAAATGAGTCTAAGTATATTACAGATGAACCACAAAAACATACTGAAGGGGTTGAGGAAATAAAGTTGATTTAAATTACTTTGAAAAGGGCTGGGGATATAGCCTAGTGGCAAGAGTGCCTGCCTCGAATACACGAGGCCCTAGGTTCGATTCCCCAGCACCACATATACAGAAAACGGCCAGAAGCGGCGCTGTGGCTCAAGTGGCAGAGTGCTAGCCTTGAGCAGGAAGAAGCCAGGGACAGTGCTCAGGCCCTGAGTCCAAGGCCCAGGACTGGCCAAAAAAAAAAACACAAAAAAAAACAAATAAATTACTTTGAAAAATACCATTGTGATTGGACATGGGCCTGAAGACAAGATGAACTATGTACAATACTGTACTCTAGATAACAAATTTGGCTTTTCTGGGTATGACGTTAAAACAATGTGAAAATACATTTTAAACAAAGGCAGCACACTCAAATAAACAAGATAAGAGATGAAACAGGTAACATCACCACAGAAACAACCAAAATTCAGAACACAATAAGGGACTATTTTGCAAACCTTTATGCCAACAAATTGGAGAACTGGGAAGAAATGGATTATTAAATAGAAAAAATTCATAACCACAAACTCAACCATGAAGATTTAAACCTTCTAAACAGACTCATATCCAGCATTGAAATAGAAACGGCAATAAGTGATCTCCCATCCAAGAAAAGCCCAGGTCCAGATGGATTCACAGCAGAATTCTACAAGGCCTTCAAAACAGAACTCACACCAATATTTCTCAAATTCTTCAATAAAATAGAAGGAGAACGTTCACTACCAGATGCATTCTATGAAGCCAGTATAACCCTCATCCCAAAACCAGGCAGGGACTCATCACAGAAAGAGAACTATAGACTGATTTCCCTGATGAACATTGATGCAAAAATTCTCAACAAAATTCTGGCTAATCAACTTCAACAGGTCATCAAAAAAATCATACACCATGATCAAACTGGATTCATCCCAGGGATGCTAAGTTGGTTCAATATACGCAAGTCAATTACTGTAATCTACCACATCAACCAGAGCAAAGTAAAGAACCACATAGTTATATCGCTGGATGCGGAAAAAGTGTTCGATAAATCCAGCACCCATTTATGCTAAAAGCCCTGGAAAAACTGGGATTCCAGGGAACATTCCTGTTGGGGATTTTTAGCCTCCTGGGCTCTCCTGTCCTGCAGGAGAGACGGGATAGCACACCCCACGTGGACGGGTCCAGGAAGACGATAAGAGGGCTGACAGACTGCCACCCAACCCCCCTCTCGACAGAGGACACACAGACAGTCCTGGAGCCAGTCAGCGCTAAGACTCATTTAATGGCGGCAATGAGGTGTCCTATTAAAGGGATCGGAGGTCGACGTAAGGGGAGGGGTATGTGCACCTAGGTAGGGACTGGGATTTGATGCCTGAGCTGTCCATCAGGGTGGAGCTCCAAGGGACCTCCCAAAATGGTGCCCTACATCTACGTCACGGCCCACAGGACCACCTCTGGGTTCACCACCAGTGGCCATCTTGGCTCACACACGGTCCAAGGCTGGGAAAAGAGGCGGGGTCAGCTAGAACCACCTCTTAATGATGCAAGGCATCCGGGCAGGTGTGCCCCACATCTCCCCCTTTTGTTTTTTATTAATAGAGGAGGGGGACCAGGCTGGGAGAATGGGCGGGGGTTGTCTCTTCTGGAACTACTTCCTGCTGAAAAGGGGCAAAGTAGTCAGGGGTCCCTGATTCATCATTTGGCCTGGTACCATCCAGTTTGGTTGGTAAAATCCTCATCATTTCCACGAGAATGGTTATCAGGGCCAATTGGTATCATGGTCTCCTCTGGCTACCTCTTGCAGCTTGGGTACATCAAGGAGTCCCTGGGGCTGGGGTCTTCAGCGTCCAGATCTGCACCGGGCAGAGCAGTGTAGTAAGAGGATGGCCTTGAACTGCAAGTTCCCAGGTGGCGACCTCGGTGAGGGATGTTATCCTGTTAAAAGAGACATTTGAAAAGGTCAGGCAAAAGGCTTACAAGTTCACAGGACCAGTTAACATGAATGACATGGGAGAACACATCCTTGACATATGCCAGAAAAGTTGCATTTGGAACATAAGCCCAATTGTGGCCCATTACAAGGAAGGAGGAATAACTGGACTGGGGGCAGGAAGGAAGTGTTTAGGGATAGTGGACTGGTTGGGAGTAACCAGTCAGAGGCATATATATATCAAGTAACAAGGGGAAGAATGCAAGTTTCTGTCCAGATGAAAAATGGACAGGTAAGGACATTAGCTAGGTAAACAGCTATTTCTGTAGGTGGGTAAACAACTATTCCTCTTGATCGCCCGGCTCTGATTAATTTTGAAAAGGCAAGACAAAGTGACTCCATTTAGGATGTGACATCATTCATTCTCCTCTTACTCCTCTCCATGATCCTTGTTCCCCAGACTGGCTGAGTCCCAGGGGTCCAGGTGCTTGTTGCTGGGATGGCATGCCCCCATTGGAAATTCACGGGGTTTGAGCTCAGGGCCTGGGCACTGTCCCTGAGCACTTCTACTCAAGGCTAGTACTCTACCACTTGAGCCACAGCGCCGCTTTCAGCATTTTTCTGGTTCTCTTGAGCCAAGCTTCCAACCTGGCTCTTTGCCGGTTAATTGGGAGATGGAGTTTTAGAGAGATTTTCTGCCCAGGCTGGCTTCAAACTGCAATCTGAGGAGTTCTAGCCATAAAAGCACTTTTTATGTCCAATTAAAGCAACATGGAGAATAATAGGAACAGGGCTCACCTGTAACTTGTTGAGAATTGGCCAGAGTTCTGCTGTAACACTTAGAGAACAGCAGACTGAATGAGATCTATGTGCCATCAATTTAAATCATACCATTTGATCTTACCGGCAGGTGGAAGAGAGCACAAATGAATAATAATCAGAGAGCAAAGGGTTAAGACAATGTAAAAGTCTCAGCTTTAGCACACCAGCAGGAGAGATGGGTTGCATCTGAGTAAGGCTGTAGTAGCATCTCAGAGAGGCCTCTGGACAGGCTGTCACACCTCCTGCAAGAATCTACACAGACTGTTTAAAGGCATTTGAAATTCCCCAATATTTCCTGGTTGGTTGCTCTGAGTACTCTGGCTGCTCAAATCCTTTATCTAGAAATGTATTTTAAGCCTTTAAAGGTAGAGGCTTTTACATCTTTGCCTCAGCCTTACTTGCATCCAAAAAAACTCTGAAACCCAGGGGGCATCTAGCCTCCTGGCTGCCTGTTTTAAAAGAACCATTTTTTTTCTTCAGTCCCGGCTACTGCACGACCTTTGAACTCAAATGCAAGTTTTTCCTTAATGCAAGAATTACAATTACAAAATTAGAAACACTTATCCATTCAGCTTTCTAATAAATTAGTGAGAAACATTAGCTTGCTTTGCCCCCTCCCCTTTGTTTTTACATGCAGAGTTAATGAAAATTTACTTTTATCCCCAATAGTTTATTATACATACTTTAAAATATTTGCCTGATTATATGTAACTTAAGATAGTTAGGAGTTTTATTTATTACATCATAGTATACACATAGAATTTAGTACCTGAATCAGACTGATATCCAAAACAATTGTAAAAAAGTACTTTTAACAGTGTTTACCAGAATTACAAACACAAGAAATCCGGTCTCAGCATCTTTGCTTTTTTCTTAATATATCTAAATTGTAAATATAGCATAGGAATCAAATCACATCAGATAAATAAACATTTTTTTTGGCCAGTCCTGGGCCTTGAACTCAGGGCCTGAGCACTGTCCCTGGCTTCCGTTTGCTCAAGGCTAGCACTCTGCCACTTGAGCCACAGCGCCACTTCTGGCCATTTTCTGTATATGTGGTGCTGGGGAATTGAACCCAGGGCCTCATGTATATGAGGCAAGCGCTCTTGCCACTAGGCCATATTCCCAGCCCCAGATAAATAAACTTTTTAACCATAAATTTTTTTTAAATTTTTAGTATCTCTCAAGGGGCAGTTTCAGAAATTCCAGTTAAATCACTTATTGCTGTATATTTTGAACTTTTTGGAGTTTTTTTTAGACATATTAATTTGCACCCAGACAATTAGCTTGGGTTTAAAAACCTGGGGTTTTTCCTTGCTGTAACTCCACCTACGAGCTGTAAGGGAAGGTTTAACACAAAACTTGAAAGGCAGTAATTTTTAAACCATGATGTTGATTTTATATGCTTTTATCCACAGACAAACGGACAGACAGACATATGTAGACAAACGTTTGTGCACAAGGTTTTGAGCGCTCTTAGAATTGTTCTTTAATTGGCCATGTAAGTTTTCTGGAATTCCAGTGGCAAATGATATTATTTTGCCCATATTTTAGTAAACAAACAAACAAAAAAAACTTTCCTGGGCTGGGAATATGGCCTAGTGGTAGAGTGCTCGCCTCGTATACATGAAGACCTAGGTTCAATTCCCCACTACCACATATATAGAAAATGGCCAGAAGTGACACTGTGGCTCAAGTGGCAGAGTGCTAGCCTTGAGCAAAAAGAAGCCAGGGGCAGCGCTCAGGCCCAGAGCCCAAGGCCTAGGACTGGCAAAAAAAAACAAAAACAAAAAAAACTTTCCAGCAAACCAAAATTTTCACAGATTATCCAAGAAGCCACATTTTGAGAAACCAGTTTGGAGACAGGACATGAACAGAACACAGAGTGTAGGCTCACAGCAAAACACCTTCACCTTCCAGCATTCGAATTGCAAGGCACCTTTGAATTGCAATGCCGCAGTTACAGAGAGTTACCGGGAGGTGGAATCTCCAAGTCCCTGCCCAGCCTCCAGGAATTTGGCATGCCCACCACCTGGGGTGAGGGCGGGGGGGGGGGGGCGCTAGTTAAAACCCATTCTGTTGTTAACCGAACTTCCATATTTAGCAGACATCATCAACAAAAAAACCTAAAGCCTTTTTTGTCTCTTTTAAAGCAGATGTTAAGCAAAAGCCCTGGAAAAACTGGGATTCCAGGGAACATTTCTGTCGGGGTTTTTAGCCTCCTGGGCTTTCCTGTCCTGCAAGAGAGACGGGATAGCACACCCCACGCGGACGGGTCCTGGAAGATGATAAGAGGGCTGACAGACTGCCACCCAGCCCCCCTCTCGACAGAGGACACACAGTCCGGGAGCCAGTTAGCGCTAAGACTCATTTAATGGCAGCAATGAACTGTTCTTTTAAAGGGATCAGAGGACGGCGGAAGGGGAGGCGTACATGCACCTAGGTAGGGGCTGGGATTTGATGCCTGAGCTTTCCATAAGGGTGGAGCTCCAAGGGACCTCCCAAAATGGTGCCCTACATCTACGTCACGGCTCACAGGACCACCTCTGGGTTCACCACCAGCGGCCATCTTGGCTCACACATGGTCCAAGGCTGGGAAAAGAGGCGGGGTCAGCTAGAACCACCTCTTAATGATGCAAGGCATCTGGGCGGGTGTGCCCCACACATTCCTGAATATAATCAAGGCAGTTTATGACAAACCAACAGCAAGTATAGCTCTAAATGATGAAAAACTAAAGCCATTCCCTTTAAAATCAGGAGCAAGATGGGGATGTCCGCTCTCTCCCTTCCTTTTCAACATAGTACTAGAATTCCTAGCCAGAGCAATTAGGCAAGAAGAAAATATAAAGGGGATCCAAATAGGAAAATATGAAGTTAAACTTTCTCTCTTCACAGATGACATGATCCTATACCTAATGAACCCCATAGACTCTACTCCCAAGCTACTAGAGGTAATCCAAAACTTTGGCAAGGTTTCAGGATACAAAATAAACCCTCAAAAATCAATGGCATTTCTATATGCTAATGACCCGGATGCCAAGACTGAAATCAGGAAAGCAACTCCTTTTTCAATAGCCTCAGAAAACATAAAATACCTAGGAATAACCTTAACCAAAGAAGTGAAAGACCTCTATGATGAGAACTTTAAAAACATGAAAAATGAAATTAAGGCAGAACTAAGGAAATGGAAAAACCTCCCATGCTCCTGGATTGGGAGAAATAATATAATCAAAATGGCAATATTGCCAAAGGCTATCTACACATTCAATGCAATACCCATTAATATCCCAACACCATTTTTTAATGAAATAGAGGAAGCAATCCAGAAATTCAGATGGAACAATAAAAGACCCAGAATAGCAAAAACAATCCTAAGCAGAAAGAACAGTGCTGGAGGAATTAAAATACCCAACTTCAAGCTGTATTATAAAGCTATAGTAATAAAAACAGCTTGGTATTGGCACTGGAACAGAACTGAAGACAAATGGAACAGAATTGAAGACCCAAAAATGAACCCACAGAACTATGCCTACTTAATCTTTGATAAAGGAGCGAAAAAAATAGTCTGGAAGAAAGATGGCCTCTTTAACCAATGGTGCTGGCAAAACTGGTTCAACACATGCAACAAACTAAAACTATATCCTTATATATCACCCTGCACCAAAATCAATTCCAAATGGATCAATGACCTCAATATCAAAACAGATACCCTGAAAACACCAAAGGAAGGAGTAGAAGAAACACTTGGGCTCCTTGGCACAGGACAGAACTTCCTTAACAAAGATCCAGAAAGGCTACAAATCAAAGAAAGGTTGGACAAATGGGACTGCATCAAACTCCAGAGCTTCTGCAGGGCAAAGGACATAGCTTGCAAGATAAACAGAAAGCCCACAGATTGGGAGAAGATCTTTACCAGCCATACAATGGACAAAGGCCTCATATCTAAAATATATGCAGAACTAAAAAAAATTACCTTCCTCCAAAACAAAACCACAAAGAACCAATAGCCCCCTCATCAAGTGGGCTAAAGACTTACAAAGAAACTTCTCTGATGAGGAAATGAGAATGGCCAAGAGACATATGAAAAAATGCTCTACATCACTGGCCATAAAAGAAATGCAAATCAAAACAACATTGAGATTCCATCTCACCACAGTAAGAATGTCCTATATCAAGAAAACTAACAATAACAATTGTTGGAGGGGATGTGGCCAAAAGGGAACCCTACTTCATTGTTGGTGGGAATATAAACTGGTTCAGCCACTCTGGCAAGCAGTATGGAGATTCCTCAGAAGGCTAAATATAGAACTCCCCTATGACCCAGCAGCCCCACTTTTGGGTATCTATCCAAAAGACCACAAACAAAATCACACTAAAGCCGCCAGCACAACAATGTTCATCACAGCACAATTTGTCATAGCGAGAATCTGGAACTAACCCAGATGCCCCTCAGTAGACAAATGAATCAGGAAAATATGGTACATATACACAATGGAATTTTATGCCTCTATCAGAAAGAATGACATTGCCCCATTTATAAGGAAATGGAAGGACTTGGAAAAAATTATACTAAGTGAAGTGAGCCAGACCCAAAGAAACATGGACTCTATGGTCTCCCTCATAGGGAATAATTAGCACAGGTTTAGGCTAGTCACAGCAGAGGATCACAAGAGCCCAATAACTATACCCTTATGAACACATATGATGCTTAGTAAAATGAACTCCATGTTATGGAAACAATTGTTATATCACTGTTGTAACTACTTTCAATGTGCTATGTGTAACTGTAGCTTCTATTAATGATGATGTTCTTGTATACCCTTCCTGTGGTTGTATCTACACTATCTCTGTATCTTATCTGAGTATATTGGAAACCATGTATACCGTTATTAGAACTAGGATATTGAAAGGGAATACCAAAATCGAGAGACACGGGGTGAAAAAAGATAAACAACTACAAAAGCAATACTTGCAAAACTCTTTGGTGTAAATGAACTGAACAACTCATGGGTGGGAAAGGAAAAGGGGGAGGGGGGAGTGGGGAATGATGGACGAGGTAACAAACAGTACAAGAAATGTATCCAATGCCTAATGTATGAAACTGTAACCTCTCTGTACATCAGTTTGATAATAAAAATTTTTTTTAATGAAAACCCACAAAAAAGAAGAAAATACATTTCAAAGCGAGCCCGGGGTAAATAAAACATCCAGGAGAATCTTATCTCCAGTTAAGCACCAAAAGCCATATAGATAGATAGATAGATAGATAGATAGATAGATAGATAGATAGATAGATATAGATATAGATATAGATATAGATATATAATATATATTGCCCTGTGCATTAATTAACACATTTATATCTTAGGTCTAAAATCTAAAATCTATGTATGAGAGGAAACATTCACTCTTTGTCTTTCTGAACCTAGCTTACTTCACTCAATATAATGTTTTTCCAGATCTATCTATTTCCCTGCAAATGACATAATTTCATTCTTCCTGGTGGCTGAATATGGTTCTAGTGTGTATATATGCCACATTTTCTTAACTCTTTCATCATTGGACTATATCCAAAGCTTGGCTTTTGTGAACAGTACTGCAATAAATATGGGTGTGCAACAGCTTGGAGCCAGTGGTGCACACCTGTAATCCTAGCTTCTCAGGAGCCTTAGATCTGAGGATTGAGGTTTGAAGCCAGGAACGTCTGTGAGACTCATCTCCAATTTACCACCAGAAAATGGGAAGTGGAGCTGTGGCTCAAAGTGGTAGAGTATGACCCTTGAGTGAAAAAGCTCAGGGACAGTGCCCAGGCCCTGAGTTCAAATCCCACAACTGCCATAAATAAATGACTAAATAAATAAAGGCATGCAGATATTCCTATGTATCCTTGTTTTGCGTTCCCTCAGATACATACCCAAAAGTGGTATTCTAGAACTCTTTCTGTATGGTGTCCTTTGAAATACAGTTTTTAGCTTTATTGAGGTCTAATTTAGCTAATCATTCTTTATTGCTTAGGATTTTTGTGTTATACCTAAAACTACATTGTCAAATGCAAAGTCATGAAGGAGATCTGAGGAAGATGGCGCCGCCACAGTAGAGAGGTACCCCGACTCGCTCCAACTGAATAGCGAGCTGGGAACTCCAGCACCCAACACCCCATCAAGAATCCAGCAAAACCAGCAGCCAGAAGCAGTGCAGAAACGCAGGAAAACAAAAAGGAGTAAAAAAGAAGAGCCTAAAACCTACATGGAGCCGGAGAATCTAAGGGGCACCGCACCCCACCAGCCGACCCTGGCCTGAACAGGGCCAGGCTGGGAAAGGGGACTCGGCGATCGGCAGACCGACTGCCTTGAGCGCAGACTCCAGACAGCAGGACTCCATGGACACTAGGGAGAGTGCAGACCAAGACATATGGCCACGGCGGTGACGGGAAGTTCGGGCCCACACCAGGAAAGGACGGATGTAAGCGGCTGGTGAACCCAGCGGTGAAGCAGGAGAGAGCCGGGGACGCCACCACGACCTTTCGCCACACCCGAAGGACCAACAGCGGTGCGGGACACACACACAATCCAGGACCAGTGAGTCCCCCATTACCCCCTCCCCCAACGGGAGATCAGCTATCAGAGACTTAAACCCTACAAAGAAGCAAGATCCCCCTCCCTATCCCTCCCCACCCCAAGGGAATAAAGAACCCCCAAATCAGGCGGGAAGCTCAATCAGGTGCTGGGAAGTCACAGGAGTTTAGCAGGGGAAGGGCGGAGCACCCCCAAGGCCGCCCAAGATCCTGAACTGGCCGAATCGGCCCTGCCCCTTTCCCAACAGGGGCCGGGGGACCACCAGCAATGCAAGCCCCACACGAGGCACCTGGACCTCGCAGACTTTTACAACTAAAATCACAGGCGCTGGTGGGCAATACCAGCACAGCAGGGACAGCTGGGCCTGATCACGTGCCCCCCTCACAGCAGAAGTGCAGTCTGAGGGCGCTAACCCGCACCTGGACAGTTGATCCCACTGGGCCCCACACATACCGCCCCCCACAGCGGACTCGCGGAGGGTGCAAGCACAACCCAACAACCCGGGGCTCGCTCTGGTAGGCGTATCCCGCTCAGGTGGATGGGGCCACAGTGGCAGCACACAGGTGGGCGAGGCCCCCGGCGACAGCACTCGCTCTGGTAGGCGCACCTACACAGGAAGGCAGAGCTGTCCATCGGCCAGTGCCCACTCAGTTTGGCCCATTCCACACAAGTGGGTGGGCCGCCCCTCAACAACACCCGCCCCAGAGCCGTCCACACAGGAAGGCGAACTGCCTGAGAGGTGAACTCCTCTGACCAAGATACAGAGTGGAAAAAAGAACCAAAGAAGAGATAAGCCTCCACGCCACACTGATTCAGCGACCAGCAAACCCCCAACAGGGGCACGCTAGGGTCAGCACAGCACAGCACAAGGACACTGTCCCACAGAGAAAGACACAGAACCTACTGGCTCCCAAGAGCAGGGAGAGTGACCACCTCAGCAACAACCGAGAAGGTCATGCTCACCCATTGGGAAGCAAGGTTCAAAGCCAAACCCAAACCCAGAGCCAGGACACAAGGCTCCCACTGGCGGGCCAGTGGGAAACAACACAAAACCAAACCAGAGAAGCTACCCACAGATCCCCAGATGCGCAAATCAAAAGGAATATAACACAGTTCATCAAAGAGCAAGCCAACTCGCCAGCTCCAAAAAGCAGCACGACTGAAGAGGAGATGGAGAATAAAAAAGCAAATGAGGCCATGTTAACGGAAATAAGGGAAATCGTCAGAATCGAAATCAGAAAACAATTCCAGGAGTTTAGAGGGGAAGTCTTGAAGGACATCCAGGAAGCCAAGAAAGAAATGGAAGCAAAAATGGATACAATGCAAGCCTCCTTTAAAGAAGACCTTAACATCCTGAGAAGTGAAATGCATGAAAAAATAGATTTAGAATACAACTCTTTAAAGGAAGAAATTTCCACGATCAGAGCTGATCTGACAACCATAAATAGCTCTCTGACATCCATAAACTCCGCAATTGAATCCACAACACAAAGAATCGACCATATGGAATCCAGAATCTCTCGCTTGGACGATGAAGCAGCCGACAACAACCAGAAAATGACCACACTCCAAGAAACAGTGAAGCTTCAGGGAAGACTAATCCAGGAACTAATGGACAAAGACAAGAGATATAATCTGCGCTGAATACCAGAGCAGAGGGATTCATCATATTTTCAATAAAGTTATTGCAGAAAACTTCCCCAATCTCACACCTGGACCCCATCCAGGTAACCGAAGCCTATAGGACACCTGGCAGGCCAGACCCCAGAAAAGCCACCCCAAGGCACATAATATTCAAGACTTCAGATCTCAAGAATAAAGAGCAAATTCTGAATGCAGCCAAAGCAAAGAAAGAAATTTGCTACAATGGGAAGAGGATTCAAATAACAGCAGACCTCTCCACACAAACCTACCAAGCACGAAGTGAGTGGAAGAACACCATCCAATACTACAGTCTAACAATATGCAACCTCGGATCAAATATCCAGCGAAATTGGAGTTCACATTCGAAGGGAAAACCAGATCTTTCCATAACAAAGAGGATCTAAAGGAGTATGTGAATAAAAAACCAGCCCTACAGCAAATTCTAAGAGGGGAAACCCACCTAACAGAGATCGTACAAGAGACACAGACAGAATCAGAAGAAACTTCAATAGCCAAAGCCCAACAGAAAGAACAGCTCACTAAAGACAAGGAAAAAAAAAAAGAGGAAACAACAGCCCAACAAGAAAATGGAAGGAGAAAAAAACACTCTTATCCTTGATCTCTTTGAAAATAAATGGTTTAAACTCTCCGATAAAGAGGAGCAGACTGGCAGGATGGATCCGCAAACAAAAAGTTGACATCTGTTGTCTACAAGAGACACACCTTACAGCAAGGGCCAAAATCAGGCTCCGAATGAAAGGATGGAGGAAGATCTTCCAAGCAAACGCACCTACCAAAATGGCAGGTGTAGCCAGCCTGATCTCAGACAAGCTGGACTTTTCATTAAACTCAACTCAAAAAGACAAAGAAGGACACTACATTTTAATACAAGGAAAAATCCAGAATCAAGACATCACGGTGATAAATATATACTCACCGAACAAAACAGGTCCTACATATCTCAAGCAAATTCGCACAGAATTACAGAACAAGATAGATGCAAACACAATCATAGTGGATGACTAATACCCCACTCTTTCCAAGAGACAGATCCAACACCCAGAGGATCAGCAATGGAACAGAGGACCTAAGTAACACCATATCCCAAATGGATGTGACAGACCTATACAGAATCTTCCACCCTACAGAGACCCAATACACCTTCTTCTCATCACCCCATGGATCATACTCCAAAATAGACCATGTCATAGCCCACACAAAGAACCTCAGCAAATACAAAAGTATTGACGTCATCCCATGTATTATATCTGATCACAGTGGATTAAAGGTAACCCTCAACAACAGTGGTTACCACAGAGGCTATACACATTCTTGGAGGCTAAACTGTTATCCAACACTTGGGCCACTGACCAAATTAAAGATGAAATCAACGAATTCATAAGCCACAATGAAAATGAAAATACATCACAAAGAAACCTATGGGACACAGCTAAGGCAGTACTGAGGGGCAAGATCATTGCCCTCAGCACTCACATTAAAAGAATGGAAGCAAGGTGAATAACCTCACAATGAAACTAAAACAACTGGAGAAACAAGAAATGACCGAATCTAAATCGACTAGGAGGAGAGAGATCACAAAGATTAAAGAAGAGATAAATCTGATTGAAAATAGAAAGACCATTCAACAAATAAATAAGACTAAAAGCTGGTTCTTTGAGAAAATAAATAAAATTGACAGACACCCCCGCAAGACTTACAAAAAAAAGAAGAGAAGAGACTCATATACATAAAATCAGGGACTCCACTGGAAAAATTACAAGTACACACGATATTCAAACAATCACAAGGAGCTATTTCCAGAACCTCTACTCAGTAAAAAACAATAATTTTACAGAAATGGATCAATTCTTAGAGAAGTATAAACTGCCCAAACTAAACCAAGAAGAAATAAATCAACTAAATAAACCAATAACTTACAGTGAGATACAGGAGGTAGTCAAGAACCTCCCAACAAAGAAAAGCCTAGGCCCAGATGGATTCACCAACGAATTCTACAAAACCTTTAGTGATGAGCTAATACCAATACTCCTCAAACTCTTCCGCGAAATAGAAACTGAGGGAGAAATCCCAAACTCATTCTATGAAGCTAATATCATACTCATTCCCAAACCAGACAAAGACCCAAAAAAACAGAGAACTACAGACCAATATCACTAATGAACACAGATGCAAAGCTCCTCAATAAAATATTAGCTAACAGGATCCAGAAACTGATCAAGAAAATTATACCTCATGACCAAGTAGGCATCATCCCACAGTCAAAAGGATGGTTCAACATCCGTAAATCAATCAATGTAATTCACCACATAAACAGAACTAAAATCAAGAATCACATTGTTATCTCAGTCGATGCCCAAAAATCCTTTGACAAAATACAACATCCATACTTATTAAAAGCTTTGGAAAGGGCTGGGGATATGGCCTAGTGGCAAGAGTGCCTGCCTCATATACATGAGGCCCTGGGTTCGATTCCCCAGCACTACATATACAGAAAATGGCCAGAGTGGCTCTGTGGCTCAAGTGGCAGAGTGCTAGCCTTGAGCAAAAAAGAAGGCAGGGACAGTGCTCAGGCCCTGAGTCCAAGCCCCAGGACTGGCCAAAAAAAAAAATGCTTTGGAGAGAACAGGAATAGATGGAACATTCCTCAAAACAATAAAAGCCATATACAACAGACCAACTGTTAATATCATATTAAATGGAGAGAAACGTAAATCATTCCCCCTAAATTCAGGAACAAGACAAGGATGCCCACTCTCCCCACTTCTTTTCAACATAGTGCTGGAATCCCTAGCCATAGCAATAAGGCAAGACGAGGACATCAAAGGGATCCACATCGGCAAGGAAGAAATCAAGTTATCCCTATTCACAGACGACATGATCTTATATCTGAAGGACCCAGAAAACTCAGTCCCCAAACTCCTACACCTAATAAACCATTTTTGCAAAGTAGCAGGATACAAAATCAATCCAAAAAGTCAGCAGCTTTTCTGTACACCAGCAATATACAAACAGAAAAAGAAATTATGGAAACAATTCCATTTACAGTAGCCAAAAAAAGAATAAAGTACCTAGGGATCAACTTAACCAAGGACGTGACAGACATATTTAATGAACACTATAAAAATCTAATAAGGGAAATCAAAGAAGACACAAGGAGATGGAAAAACCTCCCATGCTCATGGGTAGGCAGAATCAATATAGTGAAAATGGCCATATTGCCCAAATTGTTATACAAATTCAAATTCCCAGCCACATTCTTCACTGAAATAGAGAAACCAATCCATAAATTCATATGTGCCGGGCTAGATTTACCTCCCCTGGTGCAGGGATGCTAAGCGTACTCCCTTATCAGTGCTCCCCTTTTCAAACCCTCTTCCCTGGGCACCTGACCAGCAAGTGGCCAGGGTGGAGTGAAGGGACACGAGCTAGCCTAAGGTGCACGTGGCGGAACGAGATCCCCTTTTCCTCCCTCCTTACCCACCAAGGAAGCCAGGCGCAGACGGATCTCAGAGACGCTTCAGAGAGCAATCCAATTTAATCAGGAGGGACTCACAGTAATATAGTAGTGATGACGAGGATTGAGCATGAGCTGGCGATAGGCTGGCGAGCTTGTCCATCCAAGAGCAGCTCCCAAGGACCTCCCTCATGGGCTAACGTCACTTCCCATAGTACCTCCCTGTGGGCAAAGCCCGCCCGAAAGGGAGCACACGTGCTCGCTGGCGCAAGGTGGGAGATGGTCTCAAAGCTACCCCTTCTGGTTCCGACCCAGAAGGAGATACGTGTGGCTCACTTCCACACTGCCCCAGGGCTGGGGGAAGGGCGGCGTCTTAGGAGCGCTCTCCTCGCCCTTCCTCCCTTAAGGCCAAGATGAATGCCCAACACATATGGAAAAGCAAAAGACCTAGAATAGCCAAAGCAATTCTAGGCAAAAAAAGCAGTGCAGGAGGTATCACAATACCAGACTTCAAGCTCTACTACAGGGCCATCATAACAAAAACAACCTGGTATTGGTAAAAAAAACAGATCGGAAGACCAATGGATTAGAATTGAAGATTCAGAAATAAAACTGCACTCTTACAGTCAGCTGATATTCGACAAAGGAGCTAAAGACATACAATGGAATAAACAGAGCCTCTTCAACTACTGGTGCTGGGAGAGCTGGGCAGCCATATGCAGAAAACTCAAAGTAGACCCAAGCCTATCACCATGCACCAAGATCAACTCAAAATGGATCAAGGACCTCAATATCAGACCTGAAACCCTGAAACTACTGAAGGACAGAGTAGGAAAGATGTAGAACTTATAGGCACAGGAAGGAACTTCCTGAATATAGTCCCAGGGGCACAACAAATAGGGGAAAGACTCGACAAATGGGACTACTACAAATTAAAAAGTTTCTGCACAGCTAAGGACATAGCCACCAAAATAGAAAGACAGCCAACCATATGGGAAAGGATCTTTACCAGCACAGCAACAGACAAAGGCCTAATATCTGTCATCTACAGAGAACTAAAGAAACTAAGATCCTCCAAGCCCAATAAACCAATTAGGAATTGGGCAAAGGAGCTAAAGAGAGACTTCACAAGAGAAGATATAAAAATGGCAAAGAAACATACGAGGAAATGTTCAACATCCCTGGCAGTAAAGGAAATGCAAATAAAACAACCCTGAGATACCACCTCACCCCTGTTAGAATGGTTTATACTCTGAACTCAGGCAACAACAAATGCTGGAGGGGGTGCAGGGAAAGAGGAACCCTTCTCCATTGTTGGTGGAAGTGCAAATTAGTACAACCACTTTGGAGAACAGTATGGAGGTTTCTCAAAAAGCTCAATATAGACCTACCCTATGACCCAGCCATACCACTCCTAGGCATCTATCCTAAACAGCAAACCCCAAGATATCAAAAAGACATTTGTACTTCCATGTTTATCGCGGCACAATTCACAATAGCCAAAATATGGAAACAACCCAGATGCCCCTCCACAGACGAATGGATCCAAAAAATATGGTACCTATACACAATGGAATACTACATAGCGATTAGGAATGGTGAAATATTGTTATTTGGAGGGAAATGGTCAGAACTCGAACAAATAATGTTGATCGAGACAAGCCTAGAACACAGAAAAAAAGGGGCATGATCTCCCGGGTATATGACTGTTAAGAAAGGGAGATGGAGAGACAGTAGAGACCAAGTCTGTCAAACCAAAAACTGCTTGTCAAATAGTATTTCCCACAGGATTGGGGCAGCGACCCAACAGTATGTAACTAAAACCAAACAATTACTCAACACATAAAGGTCAAAAATTGACCTCTCAGTGGAATACAGTAGCTCAAAATTTATGTATGTGCGTTCATATAAGACTACTGTCGACATATTGTCTAATATCAACATTGCATTTAAATCCCTAGGCGAATTTTCTTGGGCGTGGCCATGTGGCTACTGTATATGTTCTTGATACATTGTATATTGTATATATGTCTACCTGACCTAGAGCAGGGAAAGAAAAACAGGGCGTAAGATATCACAAGAAATGTACACACTCTCCTACTATGTAACTGTACCCTTTTTGCACAACACTCTGTCCAAAAAATTTGTGTTCAATTAATAAATTAATTAAATTTTTAAAAAAGTCATGAAGATTTTGCCCCTTTGATTTCTGTAGTTTTAACTTTTGCTTTAACATGTTTGATCCATTTTTAGTTAATTTGTTTTATTTCTTGTGATGCTAGGGACTGAACTCAGGACCTCACACTTACTAGTAAGTGCTTTGCTACTTGAGCTATGCCATCAGCTCCATTTTAACTTAATTCTTATATATGGTATGAAGTAAGGTTCTACCTTCATTCTTTTTTTTGATAGTCCTGGGGCTTGAAATCAGGGCCTGAGCACTGTCCCTGGCTTCTTTTTGCTCAAGGCTAGCACTCTGCCACTTGTGCCACAGTGACACTTCTGGCCTTTTCTGTATATGTGAACCCAGGGTGTCATGCTTTCTAGGCAAGCACTCTACCACTAAGCCATATCCCCAGCCCCCTAACTTCATTCTTTATCATGTAGTTGCCTACTTGTCCCAGGAATAATTATTGAAAACCGTATTCTTGCCCAGCACTCATGGCTCATGCCTGGAATCCTGACTAGTCAGAAGGCTGAGATCTGAGTATCGTGGTTCAAAGCCAGCCTGGGCAGGAGAGTCTGTGAGATTCTTATTTTCAATAAACTACCCAAAAACTGGAAGTGCAGTTGTTGGTCAAGTGGTAGAGCATAAGCCCTGAGCAATCAAGCTAAGGGACATTGTCCAGATCCTGAGTTCAAGTCCCAGGACAGATACAAACAAGAACAAGATGCTATGCTTTCCTCTATGGATAGACTTTGCTTATCTCTGGGAAATTGGTTGAACATAAACATATGTTTTCATATCTGTATTGTCAGTTCTACCCATTAATGTGTATGGCTGTAATTATGCCAATACCATGAATCTTTTCTGTAAGTGCTTTGCTCTAAGCTTTGAAAATAGCAAGTTTTGATCATTCAAGTTTAATCTTCTTTCAAGATTTTCTTTATTATTCTGGGTCCCTTGAATTTTTCCGTGAAATTTACAAAAACTTGTCAGTATTTGAAGAAAAATATACTACTGGGATTCTGATGTGTATGTGCTGAATCTGTAAATCATTGTGGAGAGTATTGCCACTTTTGCAATATTAATTTTTTTAATCCATGAACATGGGCCATTTTTTCCATTTTATTACAGATTTCTTTCAATCATGTTTTATAGTTTTCAGTGTCCAAGTTATATAACTTGTTTAATTTATTCTTAAGTATGTTATTTTAAATGAAATTATATTTTGGTTTTCAGCTTGGTCATTGATGATACATAACAATAGAATTGGGTTTTGTATGTTGACTTGTTGGACTTATTAGTTCTAGTGGCATTTTGTTTTTATTTTATTGGCTATGCTAATTTTGTTTACAAGATTATATCATCTTATAAATAACATAATATTCTCTTGTCGCTATTATAAGTATATATTATAATTTGCAGAGCTTCAAAATTTGTGAGGAAAGACCTAAGAGCACTAAAATTAAGAATACACAAATCTTTTAACTACAGTTGGGCAATTTAATGCTCATCTCAGGAAAAATAGAGCAAGTCAACAATTATTAAGCATATACTAGATGGAAACAACTACCATCTTCTAATTGGAATTAATAGAACACTGCCTCACAGCATCATTTTTCCCCAAACACACATGGAACATCTAACACCATAAAGCACAATCTGAATCTTAAAGCTCAAAAGATTTGAAAAGTGGCTGGGCACCCGTGGCTCATACTGCTTGTAGGAGGCTGAGATCTGTGGACTAAGGTTTTAAGCCAGCCTGGGCAGAAGAATCCACAAGACTCTTACCTACAATTAATCACCAAAAAGTTAGAAATGTGGCTCAGGTGGTAGTATCAGTCTTGGGCAAAAAAAAAAAAAAAAAAAGGTAAGCATGAACACGAGGTCCTGAATACAGGATTCAGCACTAGCACAAAAAATTTAAACGTGTGGAGGCATGAGTCAAATGGTAGAGTGCCTGCCTTGAAAGCATAAGGCCCTGAGTTTGATCTCCAGTACTGTTTTTCAGAAAAGAGGTATCACACAAAGGATTGAAAAGTGTTGGGAGACTTACAGCCTCTGGTGTGAAGATGGTTGTTTGTCCCTGTGCCCACTAGAGGTAGCCAT
Organism: Perognathus longimembris pacificus; assembly: GCF_023159225.1. NCBI lineage: Eukaryota > Metazoa > Chordata > Mammalia > Rodentia > Heteromyidae > Perognathus > Perognathus longimembris. The sequence goes on from NC_063188.1 coordinate 61,515,593, forward strand.
GGTGCATGCAGTGTAATGTGTGAATATCTTACATGGGATTCCCAGGAACGTTCAGCTCTGTGAGCAGCACCTGGCTCAGGCCAGGACAAGGACCTGACACTTAGCAATGCCAAGAAAGAGAGGTCAATGTGTCTCCTATGGGCTATTGGACACATTAAGAATTTAAACTTCTCAGAAGCATATGATAGAATTAAAGAAGGTAAACAACCAAAGATTATCCAAAAATATCATAGACTCACCTATTGGTGAGTCCTAGGACAAAGTTAGAGATCACTACTCAAAGCGTCAAATTTCCTACAGCTACTACAAGGATGAACATAAAGGCTTGGATTGAGTATGTTGTAGAAGGGGCTGCAAAGGACCCAGTTTCTTTAGAAGCGTTACTGAGGCACTTCCGCCACTGTGTGGCGCCACAAGTGCCATGCTATCTGGGAAATGAGCCAAGATGACTGAAGCCAGGGAGAAAGAGCAAAATATGAAACAAAAACATCAAGAAGAATGTCAGGCGGTAGAGAATCACGCCTGTAATCCTAGCTAGTCAGGAGCCTAAGATCTGAGGATTGCAATTTAAAGTCAACTGAGGCAGCAAAGTCTGTGAAACTCATCTCCAATGAACCACCAGAAAACCAGTGGAGCTGTGACTCAAAGTGGTAAAGAGTTCAAGCACCACAACCGACAAAAAATAATCCATCAAGAAGATACTTTTTAAAATGAAACATTTTTTTAATTTTCTGTCTGTTCATTAAGTGTGATAATAATGTTACAAAAATTACCGGTTTTCTTTATGTTTTGATACTTTAATTTTCCAAATTTAAGGAACAATAAAGGATTTCTTAAGGTTGCTTTGCAAAAAAAAAGAAACATTTAAAAAAAGGATTTTAGGGATAAACAATCTCTGTGATCAGAAAAAAAGCCATTTGGAAAATTATAGTTTCTAAGAATGCTCACTTTTTATGGTAGTATTATTTAGTAAATTAAATATGACCTTGTGGAAGAATTATGTTCTGACCTCAATACTGTAGTAACTTCTAGGTTGAGGCATTGAAATTTGTTGGTTATCTACTGGTGATAATTGTAAAATTGGATTAATGTACTGGTTGTATCCTTAGCCTGAAAATATAAAACTTGAAATGTTCTCAAAATATTTTTGAACACTGCATGCTGAGACAAGTGGAAACTTCCACCCTAACCTCATGTAAATCAACATACAAGTGCACTCAAAGTATTGTATCAAATTACCTTCAAACTATGCATAGAAAGTGTATATATGAAACACAAACTAATTTTGTGTTTATACTAGGGTCTCAACCTTAAGATACTTCATGTATATTCAAATATTCAAAATCTGAAGGAACACTTACGAATCCAAGTATTTTTTTTACCCAAACATTTTTAGATATGGGATACTCAGCCTGTAGTACAAATTATTTATAACAGATTTGGCTATTTGCCGTTTTACAGCTTGTATACTGAAAAGAACATGTCCTGTGGAGAAAAATGATTTTAGATTCTGAACTCTATTCACATGGTGGTTTAGAATGGGTTTTTGTTACAGACAAAGAATAAAAGCATAAAAGAATCACTCTCTTCAAGGTGAAAAGAATGTTTTGGCTTCAAAGAGATATGATGTATTATCACGTCTTTTATTATTATCACCTATTACTTGGAATGGAATCATTTCTGGATTTTTCACAGCAAAATAATATTAATCAATAAGTACTTCTTTTTGTGCATTTTATTGATTTCAGCCTTTGAAGACATACTACGTTTTAAAATTTAACTATATAAGGAATTTCTAATTACATGACTTTGTAGAATGCCACATACTGACACTGGATGTAACAATGTTTGCACTTATGGACACTGTTATTTTCTTAGAGGTGAGTTTCTGAGAAGAGACAAATTATGTTTTAGAGCTTGCAGTAAAATAAAATGCCAGATATTGGTAATGAGGGAAATTACAAATACTGTAGTAATCTAGGCCCAGGTTTTTTCTTGTGCTGACTAGAAACTTGAAATTTAAAATTACTTCTTGGGTAAGTTGTTGATCATTTATAACCCTTTAAAAATTCCATTGTCTTAATTTATATGGAAGTGATATCCTTATCCTCGTGTGTGTGTGTGTGTGTGTGTGTGTGTGTGTGTGTGTGTGTGTGTGTGTGTGTGTGCCAGTCCTGGGGTTTGAATTCAGAGCTTGGGCACTGTCCCCAAGCTTCTTTTGCTTAAGATCAGTGACCTACCACTTAAGCCACACTTCTACTTCCAACATTTTGGTGATTAAAGATAAGAGTCTCATATTCTTTCCTGTCAGGCTGGCCTTGAACCAAGATCCTCCAATCTCAGTCTTCTGAGTAGCTAGTGTTCTAGGCATGATTTTCATACTTTTTGCCCAAGCCCTTTCTAGGAGATATTTTAATCTCAAAACTCTTTTAAAGAACTGAAGAGTTAACAGTAAAGTTATGCTTCCTAAGTGGAAGATTTAAATTTTGTAAAGCTTTTTGATAGGCACAATAGTAATTGCATGAACAGGATAAATTATGTCAAAAAGAGAATATGTTATAATTAGAAGTACAGTGTTAAGGGATCTTTCTTTCAGTTAAGTAGTATAACTGGAAATTTTAACTATTAATCATGGGTTTTTTAAATGCATGATCTAGTAATTTTATTCACTGCAATATTTAATAGCTTATTAATGCTTTCTGCACATCTGATAGCAAATTTTAAGTTACAATAATTGTTAAACAGCTCTATTTCAAAAATGAAACATGATTCTGTAATAAATTTGATACTTTGTTATGAATTTTTAAATACTGACATCATTAAGAAATTGAGTATCCGGGCTGGAATTGTATCTCAATTGGAGAGAATTTGTTAAGGAGGTGTGAGGCTCTGGGATCAGTCCTCAATATTACAAAATAAACTATTGGAATTACAAAATATGTTCCCTGACCATGATGAAATTATATCACAAGTCTTGAAAACAAAAGTGTATGATAAATCTCCAGATAATTTTAAGGACATTATTTGGATTTGAACTCAGGACCTTGAGTTAAGTAGGCATGTGCTCTACTGCTGATCCATGCTTCTAACCTTTTAAAGTGCTGGTTATTTTTGAGATAGGTTCTGGCTTCCTACCCATGCCTGTATATGAGATGCTGTCTGCCTATTTTAGGTTTCCCTTTGCAGCTGTTATTTTAATAGATGTGTGCCATTGTGTCAATCTCTCTCAGTTGAGAAGGGAGTCTTACAAATTTTTCTTCCTGTGCTAGCCTCAAACCAACCCCCCTCCCCTCAATCTCAGCTATCCAACTGTATGAGCCACCAATATCCAGATTCAATCTCCTAATATTTTTATATTAAGCAGCATACTTTAAAACAATCCAATTGGCCAAAGGAAAATGACAAAAAGAAATTAGAAGCTAGGTGCTGCTGGCTCATGCCTGTAATCTTAGCTTCTCAGGAGGCTGAGATCTGAGAAGCATGGTTCAAAGCCAGCCTGGGCTGGAAAGCCCATGAGATCTCTTATCTCCAATAATCCACCAAAAAACCAGAAGGGGAGTTGTGGTCCAAGTGTTAGAACACTAGCCTTGATCAAAAGAGCTCAGGGACAGGACCTAGGCTCTGAGTTCAAGCCCCACAACAAACAGAAAAAAAAAGAAGAAAGAAACGAAACAAAAAGGAAGGAAGGAAGAAGTTAGAAATATTTTAATTGAGGCAATAACTCTACCACTAGGCCATATTCCCAGCCCCAGAAATATTTTAATTGAGATCAATGAAAACACAACATATAAAAATTTGGAGGATCCAGGTACCAATGGCTCCTGTTTTTAAGCTACTTGGGAAGCTGAGGACAGGAGAATTGTGGTACCAAGTCATCACAGGAAGAAAAATCCACAAGACTCCATTTAATAGAAGCATTTCTATTTTCTCAAACAATCCAGGCTTCTAACTTTAAGAAGCTAAGAAATTAAATAGCAAACTAAACTGAATCAAGAAAAAGCAAAAACATGAAATGCATAAATCAATAAAATTTAAAACATAAAAATGTAAAACAGACATAAAAAAAAACAAAGCTGCTTTTCTTTATCTTTGAGAAACTTTTTTCCAGGTGGTTTAGGACCAAATTAACAGTATCAAGAATGGGGGCGTAGGGACTTCCGGGAAGACAGCAGAGGAGCTGCAGAGCCCTAGCTGAGCTCCCTCCAACATCGCAGTTTTCTCATCCTGTGGAAACTTTTACTCCTAGAAAGACAGACAGGGTAAGTTCTAACAGTACAGGGATTCTGGCCAGGAAGGAAAAATTGACTTTGCTCATCTGAAAACACAGATTTGAGCTCCGGGCGGCGTCTCGCCACCTCGCCAGTACCGGCCTTGTCCCATCGTCTTTGCTGACCTGGATGGGAGGACCACGGTCCCAGGGTTTTCACCCCAATTTCCCTGAGGATCTAACGGGAGCCATGAACTTCCTCCAGTGGGTTCTGTGCCCCACGTTGGGCCGCCAAAAATGCCGGGCTCAGGTCGCCTCCCCTTGGCATGGGGGTGTCAGGCTCTACTCTACTCTAACCACTCCCTTTCTCACCCTCTCCCCTGGTCACCCCACCCGCAGGTAAGGCCAGAGTGGAGTGGGGGGGCTCAGGAAAGACCTCAGGTGCACACGGCCGTACGAGATTGCTTTACCTCCCTCCTTACCCTTGAAGAAAGCCAGGCGTACGCGGATCTCGGAAATGCTTCAAGAGCAAATCTGATTTAATAAGGGAGTGGCTAGCAGTTGATATAGTAGGGGTGACGAGAAAAGGGGTGATCGACCAAACTTTGATAGCACCACCCCAGGGACAAAAGCCCGCGAGAATGGGGAACACATGGTCTGGCGAGAAAGTTGGGGGGCTGGTTGCAAAGCCAGTTCTTCTGGTTCCAGTCCCAGAGAATTGTGGCCTGCTTCTGCATTCCCCCGTGGCTGCGGGGAAGGGTGGCGTCTTGGGAGCACTTTCCTCTGCCCTTCCCCCTCAAGGCCAAAGCTGAACCCCAACAGAAACAATTGTTATATCACAGTTGTATCTCCTTTCAACGTCCCATGTGTATCTGTAGCTTCTATTATTGATGATGTTCTTGTATCACCTTCCTGTGATTGTACCTACACTATCTCTGTAATCTTAGCTGAGTATATTGGAAACCGTGTATACTGGTATTAGAAGTAGGAAATTGAAAGGGAATACCAAAATTGAGAGACACAGGGTAAAAAAAGACAAACAACTACAAAAGCAATACTTGCAAAACTGGTGTAAGTGAAGTAAACACCTCAGGGGGGGAAAGGGAAAGGGGGAGGGGGGTATGAGGGACAAGGTAACAAACAGTACAAGAAATGTATCCAATGCCTAACGTATGAAACTGTAACCGCTCTGTACATCAGTTTGATAATAAAAATTTGAAAGAAAAAAAAAAAAAAGAATGAGGGCGTTGCTATCTCCAGAGATTCTAGAGACATCTAAAAGGGGAATGAGGGACCACTGTGAATAGCATTTTACCTATGAATTTGAAATATTAGATGAAATGGACAAATTAAGTCACAAACTACTCCCTTAAGAAGGCCTATAGCGGGCTGGGGATATAGCCTAGTGGCAAGAGTGCCTGCCTCGGATACAGGAGGCCCTAGGTTCGATTCCCCAGCACCACATATACAGAAAACGGCCAGAAGCGGCGCTGTGGCTCAAGTGGCAGAGTACTAGCCTTGAGCGGGAAGAAGCCAGGGACAGTGCTCAGGCCCTGAGTCCAAGGCCCAGGACTGGCCAAAAAAAAAAAAAATAAAGAAGGCCTATAGGGCTGGGAATATGGCCTAGTGGCAAGAGAGCTTGCCTCGTATACATGAAGCCCTGGGTTCGATTCTCCAGCACCACATATCTAGAAAACGGCCAGAAGAGGCACTGTGGCTCAAGTGGCAGAGTGCTAGCCTTGAGCAAAAAGGAAGCCAGGGACAGTGCTCAGGCCCTGAGTCCCACGCCCCAGGACTGGCCAAAAAAAAAAAAAAGGCCTATAATCCTATATCTATTAAATTAATTGAATTCATAGTTAATCTTCCAAAAGAAAACCATACTGAAGAATTCTACCAAAGATATTAAGACCAAACTTGTACAAACCCTTCCAGGAGAAAAAGAAAATGTAGGTCAATGGTATAGAGCTATCCTAGTATGCACAAGGTCCTGGGTTTGATCCCCAGAAAAAGAAAATTGATTTTACAAGATCAAAACTAAACAAAGACAGTATTAGAACACTTGAGCTGGAGGCCTGGCTCAAGTGGTAGGCACAAGACCACAGTTTGTACTGTATCTGTATCTTCTGTTTAGAGTAGGGACCACGTTGATGCAAACTCACAGGTAAACATTGTATTTTTTAAATCAGAATCTCCTTTTTTCTGTGCTGGAGATGGAATTCAGTGTCTTGTGCATGCTACACAAGTGCTCACTGAGTTACATCCCTGCTTCTTGATTAGAATCTTAATGTTGTGATCAGTACTATTTTTTCTGGATAGTTGGGAGCATCCCAACAAAGGCTGTGCTAGCAAATACATTACAGGGTCCTCAAAATAATGGTGAGCCTATAGATTTTATAGTGTTAGAAGTCTGTGTGCATCTGGGTGCCAGTGGCTCACACCTGTAATACTAACTACTCAGAAGACTGAGTTCTAAGGATCATATTTCAAAGCCAACCCAGACAGGAAAGTCCATTAGATGCTTTAATTAGAGATAAGAATCTCCAGTAAACCAGCAAAAAGCCAAAAGTGAAGCTGTGACTCAAGTGGTAGAGTACTAGCCTTGAGCAAAAAAGCTCAGAGACAGCACCTAGGCCCTGACCCAGGACTGGCACAAAAAACTTTGTCTACAATGGCTACATTGGCCTTCAAATTGTAAGGAAAATTAATTTTCTGAGACAGGGCAAACCTTCCCAGTTAAGAGAGATTAGAACAGGACAGAATATAATTAAGCATGGTCACAGGAAATATTAAATTTTTGCTTTTTTCCCCCTTAGAGAACTTCTCAAATCATTCATTTGAGATACTGCTTCTGTTGTATGTGTTTGAAATTAAGCTCAAAATGAATGACCCGCCTCTGGACACTTTTCTGGAAACAATGTGGGAGCTGCCTCATTTAGACAGTAAAATACTTGAAGCAATTGCATGTAAGTGTTATATTTCTTTTATAGTTTTTTTTTTCCAAGTCAGGCAGGCGCTCTTCCGCTGAGCTAAATCCCCAGCCCCAAGTGTTGTGTTTCTGCTTTTTTTAATGACTTGTGCCCATTTACATGCTACTGTTTTCTTTCCTCTGGTTGGAAACAACTTTTCCTTATAGCATTTCGTTTCTCCCCTTCGCTCATGGCATTCTTAATACATTTGTATAACAATCATTTGTGCATTTTTCATTTTCATTCTATGAGACTCTAACCTTACAGTCATGAATAATAATTACATATAAACATATATTTATTTATTATCCTTACAAACTCTAGTGAAGTATATTGCTCAATATAAGTGCTCACTTTTAGTCTTTGTGTGAAATTTAATTATGCACTTACACAATAGAGGGAATTGAAATGAGGAAGTTAGAGTTGATAATTGACTGCCTCATAGTTTACTGAAATACACAGAGAAATACTGAAAGTAGTTTAACACCACTGCCACTCTCTAATTTCTGCTTGATTTGTATGGTGGCTCAGAACACTTGGGGAATACACTACAGGAAATGGCCTAATTATCTTCACCTTTCATCTGTCCCACTCCTCAGGAGTGTGAGTGTGATTAGTAAAGGTGCTAGGTAGCCACATGTATGCCGGTCACATTTGCCTTTTTCCTTGGTCTATCTAAGACAATTCCTAGAGCTATGGAGCAGATGATGTATGCTTTATAAACACATGGGCTTTGACCACTTGTATAATGGAAGTCTATTCTAGAGGCCTAGTAAATGTATCTGGAAGTTTTGGGGTTATCTCTGATATTCTTCATGTGGAATGTTTCCTATTTTTAGCCTCTGGCCAAACAAAAAAATCAGCATTAAATCTGTTTTTTTATTTTTAATTATCTTTAATATAAATACAATGAAGTTTCAATTCAGCATTTCAGTTTATGAGTACAATGCATCTTGACCAATGTCACCCTTTCCATCATTGTCCACCATCTCTCCCAACCCCATCCATTCCCTCAAGATATCTGCTTCCATTTTCACATATGTACATTGAATATTACAATGGTATTCTCCCACCATTCCTCTCTCCAATCATCTATTCTCTTCCCCTTGGCCTTGGTGCCCACCCAGACACCTCAAATTTCAGTTTCTTGGTATTCATTTAGTTAAATCTGGTTTTGATTAGTGCTTTCGTACTAAATCTGCTTTCTGTTTCTTTCTTAGTGTGCCCTTCCTTGACTGTGTTCATAAGATTATTGCTTCACCTTTATGACTGTCTTAGTAGTCATAGGAGCAATAAATTTTCTGTTGGGGTTGCTGAAGAAAGAATGTAATCTGGTGATCCTAACAAGCTACATGACCTAGAAAGAAGAGGCTACCTATAGAAGTGTCTCTGGATTCATCATTTTATAAAGTTTGTGGGGTGTGTGTGTGTGTGTGTGTGTGTGTGTGTGTGTGTGTGTGTGTGTGTTTGACTGTTTGGCTATTAATCTGTTTCAGGGTAATCTCATTATAGAAAGCAAGTTGTAGCCAGCAATGCAAACTGGGTAGATAAGATTATGCTGTTGGAAGTGGCACTGTGGCTCAAATGGTAGAGCACTAGCTTTGAGCTGAAGAGCTCAGGGACAGCGACTAGGCCCAGAGTTCAAGCTCCATGACAGACAAAAAATGATTGTGTTGTTCACAACCTTTTTTCTTCCCTTCCTATAGCATTAGCTATGGAAAGCCCTGTACACTATCCTAGCAGTGCGCTCAAGGCCTTGAAAAAGGCTCTACTGATGCACAAAATGGAAGAATCTCTTAATGTTTTGAAATACAAGTTAGTAAATGTAACTCAAAAACGAATTCAAAGAACTGTAGTACTAGTAATAGCAATAATAGCTGGAGAATTGTAGTCAATTCCCCACAGTCAATCACTAGTCATAATCAACTGGTTCAACTTCAAACATGTTGGTCGCCCTCATTTTTGAAGCTGGCTGAAAAGACGAGGGATTATTTAGCAAAGTCAAGGAGGCTGCAGTTTCCCAAAGGAGAAAAAGGGTGCTTCTTTGATTCTGTGTTTATAATAAAACTACTAAGGTACTTAGTAGAACTATGAGATGACTTCTCTGTCTCTGTCTGTCTGTTTTATTAAGTATCTTAGTAGTTTTATTATTTCATTTGCTAAATATTCAAAATGTGCAGAATATAGAGATTAATACAGCAAGCACTAAAATATCCACCTCTCCTATTGGACACCTGTTAACATTCTGTTACATTTGCATCAGATTTTTTTCTAAGCCTTTTAAGTAACAATGGGTGTTGTATAAAATACTGTTTCCTGGAGCATGTTTGTGTGTGTGTGCGTGAAGGAAAATGAGGTGTGATTTTTCTCTGGAAAACTTTATTACAGTCTTTCTGTTGTGAGACATGAGAAACAGTTTTGGAAATATTCCTAATTTAAATACCAATTCCCTTGCTTATTTGAGAAAGTAACATGATGATTTAAATGACTGTAACTTGAACCAGCTCATAAATTCAAATAAACAAACCAGTATTTCATGCAGGAACTAAACAGGAGTGAAATACAACCATAAACATGCAAGAGGAAGAACTAGCCAACCAGAAGCCTGTCTTCTGAGAATGGAGGCCAGTAAAACCAAGGGAAAAACAGAAGTTTTCTTGAAGCTTTTTTTAGTCTGGGATGAGATCTAGATTTTACTTAGCTATGAAGCCAGTGATTTCTTTCCTTATAAGATGACTTTTTTCCTCTCCTCTTTATTCACTTCTTTCTCCTCCCTTCCCCTTCCCCTCTGAACTTCCCCCACAAAGAACTAAGGCTTGAACTTAGGGTCTCCTGCTTACTGAGCTAGAGTTCCTGCACTTGAGCCATACCTCCAGCTATGCTGTTTTGCTGGTTATTTTTTGGAGATAGAGTCTAGTAAACTTATGTACCCAGGCTGGCCTTGAACAGTTCCCTCCACTTCTCTGCCTCCTGATTAGGTAAGATTACAGGTGTGAGCCATTGGCCGCCAGCTGACTTTGCTCTTTTTTATTTTCAGCAAATGTGTGCACAGCTTGATTTTCATTTTCTTACTGACCAGACCATTGACTGCAGAATTCTGTCCCTTGAAAGAAATTTGGAGCTATTTTCAAGATGCTCTGAGCTTCATTAGTCACAATGTAAGTCAGTTATATTCAATTTGCAGCTAATTTTAAAGAACTGAATGCTTAGTGTATTAGAAATTATATGGAATAATGCTTCTGTTATGTGTTTTAGGGTAAATTCATATTACTGTGAGCCTATGCACTGCAAAATTTCCCTGAATTTATGAAATATAAAGAGCTAAAGGTAGACATTTTAAATATATAAATGTAATAGTGTTAGGTAAAAATAGCATGACTAGTAGGTGTCTTGAATGATTTTGGGTTTTCCACACTAGTCAGACTTGTAGCTTCCCCTGTGATGATACCAACTTTGTGAAGAAGCCACCGTTCCTCTGAGACAGGTGATAAGGTGGAGGAAACAGATTTCTACACTGTAGTCCATCTCCTGATTTCTTTCTTCCAGTGTAAGTTCTTTCAATAACTTTTTAACATTAGCTTTATAAATGTATAATTTACATAGCATAAAATTCACCTATTTGTACATGAACAATTTAGCAAATTTATAGAGAGGTACAACTATGGGCACAATTGAGTTCTAGAACTTTCCATACTTCAGAAAGTTTCCTCTTGCCCCTTGCCTTTCAACCACAATCCTAAGTAGCTAAGATTATAGGCATGAGACATCATTCATGGCTTGTCTTTCCCATTTTTCATTAAAGTTTCCACTCAGTCTGTGCAATCAGTGCAAGTACAGATTGTTTCCTCTCTACATAGACTTTCTCTTTCTGGAATCTTCATATGAATAGAATTGTACAACATTGTTTTCTGGTGTGTGACTCATTTTGTGTTTGCAGGTTCTCCCATGTTGTAGCATTAGCAATATTTCATTCTTTTTGTTGAATGATATTCTGTTGATTTGATATGCCACAATTTACCTATCTATTCATTAATTGATAGATGGCTATTAAGAATGACACTTCTGGGGCTGGGAATATGGCCTGGTGGTAGAGTGCTTGCCTCATATACATGAAGCCCTGGGTTCAATTTCTCAGCACCACATAAACAAAAAAAGCCAGAAGTGGCACTGTGGCTCAAGTAGCAGAGTGCTAGCCTTGAGCAAAAAGAAGCCAGGGACAGTGATCAGGCCCTGATTTCAAGCCCCAGAACTGGCAAAAAGGTAGAATGACACTGCTATGAATATTCAAGTTCAAGTGTGTGTGCAGCATATGTTTTCAATTCTCTTAGATGCGTATCTAGGAGTAGAATGGTTAGTACTTTGAGGAGCTTCTATCTATTTTTCACAGTGGCAGCACTACAGTGTATGAGGATACCAAATTTTCCACCTCACTTGCATTGTCATTGCCTATTGTTTAATTATAGCTATTCTAGCTCATTGTTGTCTGACTTGTAGTTTCTTGATGGCTATTAGTGTTTTGTTTTGGGAAAAATGTCTACCCGATTATTTTTGCATTTTTAAAAATTGGATTGTGCTTTTATTAGGCTGTCAGAGTTCCTTTTACATTTTGCATACAAGTTCTTTATTTGTAAATATTTTCTTCCAGTCTTTTCATTCCTTTCCCCTCCCCACATGCCTTTTTGTTACAATACTGGCGTTTGAGCTCAGGAGTTTGTGCTTGTCAGACAGGCTCTGGTTTTTTTCTCTGCTTTTTTTGAGATAGGATTTCACATTTTTCCCAGTCCAGACTGCACAGCAATCCTTACATTCTTCCTGTTGTAGCTAAGATGACAGGTTTGTACCACCATGTCCAAACTTACTGTTGACATGGGGATCTCAACTTTTTATAAAATCTAGGCTGGCCTTATATATAACCTATCTCAGCTTTACACATTGCTAAGATGACAGGCACAAACCACCATACCTAGATATTGGTTGAAATGGGGGGGGTCTTACAAACATTTTGCCCATGCTGACTTCCAACCACAATCCTAAGTAGCTAAGATTACAGGCATGAGACATCACATATGACTTGTTTGTTTCCATTTTTTTCTTAATACATTATTGTTAAAGTAGATGTTCTGATGTTCATTAAAGTCCAATTTATCTTCTTTTATAGCTAGTTTGTAGGGGTGGGGGGAGGGGTGGTCATACTAAGAAATTTTCCTCTTCTGCATTCTTGGGCTATGATCCAATCTGAGTTAATATTGTGTGTGATATGAAATGAGGTTCTAAATAGGTCAAGATTTGTTTTATTTTGCATGTGGGTGTCTTTCCTCTGTTTTTTGACTTCAGTTTTCTCACTTGTAAAATGAGAGTCTTAACCTGCTCTGACTGTCTCACACTAGAGTTGTTCAGAGTCAAAGAAAATAATATGTATTGTAAATTTTAATAGCTCATATACATATAAAGCAATGCTGTTACTATAGAAAAGCTATAAAACATTAAGGAAGTTAAAAAGGTGTGCTTAAAGTTACATATGAAGTCATTATTTGCTTCTGTGTTAATGTCTGTCTCAAAGACTCTGGGCTTACCTACTTGTCATATACAAATGCTTGCAATCAATCACAAGAGAAAATGGAACAGTATGGCATGCTGACACCCAAGAACAAGCTAGCATTGACTTAAGAAACCTAATGACGCCAAAACTTCTCTGAGTATTAACTTTTGTCACTTTTGGGGGTTTGAACTCTAGGCCTTGGGCTCTCACTTGGCTTTTTCACTCAAGGCTGGCACTCTACCATTTGAACCACACTGCTCAATTGGAGATAGGAGTCTCTTAGAATTTGCCTGCCTGGGTTGCCTTCAAACCATAATCCTCAGATCTCACCCTCCTGAGTAGCTAGGATTAAAGGTATGAGCTATTATCACCTAACTTTGCCACTTTTATTCTGTTATTACAAACCCAATTTTCTGGCCTTTGCCTATTAAAGAGATTACTGTTTTTCTACTTTTATGATAAGTTTTCTGTGCACTGTTGCTCATACTCTGATATATGCCTGGCTAGTTAGGGTTTCATTGAGATAATTTAATAACCATCTTTGTTCTTTATTGTATATCTGTTGTTTTTCCCTGTTTGATCAAATGTGCTATGATGCATCTCCTTTGTTGTAAATGTTTGGAAGAAATTTCTGACTTTGCTTGATTGACATTTTTGATAGCCAGTCACTCATTAGCTTCTGAGCAGATAACTTTATCAATGCCTATAGAGACTGGCAAAGTGCTATTATACATATATAAGCCCTCTTGCCTCACTGCATAATTCTTTCCAGTCCACAAAGTATTTTCACATTATTTCATTTCATATAACCCCTACAAACAGTTCAATAAGGAACATATCACTGAGACGATTAATTTTATTACTTTAGTATTATTATTTTTAACTTACTAATGGAATATTTGAAGGTTCAAATGTAAAGTTATCAATTTGGGTAAGATTACTTGTGTCCAGTGAATGAGAGAAGAACTAGATGTCAGGCTTTCTTATCTATTTTAGTCATTTTGAGTTGTTATAACAAAAATACCATGGGCATAGTACCTCTTAATATAAATTTAATTCTCTGGTTGGGAGGCTGCAGGACCTGAGATCAAGGCACTGATTCAGTCTCTGGTGAGGGTTCATAGAAGGGCCCTCTTCTGGCTCTAATCTCACTTGGCAGAGGGGGGTAAAGAATTTATCTGGGATCTACTTTATAAAGGCACTTCTATTAATGATTTTATGCCCTCTTAATCACCTCCTCGTAGCCCAACCTTCTAATACTTGAAAGTCAGGATTTTGACATATGAATGGGGAGGTACCTAAATATTTAGTCTACTGTCCTTAATTACAGGGTTCTTTCCTCTAGAACTTGAATCTCTAAGAGTTCAAAAAAGAGCTTTAGATTGCTACTCAGAAGCTAGTGCTGATGAAAGGTGAAGGGACATGACATAATATATGCTAAAGTAGCAAACCTGTGAGTGTATTTACAGACAGCTTACAGACAACAGTGTGACCCTCTCCCTCATTTTCTCCCAGTTTTTTCCCTCCCAACCCTTTTCCTCCAAGTTGTATGATCCATTTTCAACATAGTGTCAAGTGAATATCATTGCTGAATTAGTTCACCCTTTGTTCCACCATTTCTATGCTTCCTCCTTCCCCTCCCCAAATCAGATAAACTTATATTGAAGACAAAGTGTACAGAAATCGAAAACTGCAACAAAAGGGAATAAACCAAACTGCAAACAATATAATAAAAAAAAGCCTCTTGTTTCCATTTCTTGGAGTTCATTTCAATAAGCATCATTTCAGTTTGTTTCTTAATAAAGAATTTATCTTGAAGCCAGGCGCTGGTGGCTTACAACCTGTAATCCTAGCTACTCAGGACACTGAGATCTGAGGATTGTAGTTTTAATCCAGCTCATGCAGGAAAGTCTATGAGACTCTTATTTCCAATTAACCACCAAAAATCTAAATGTGTGTTTAAAGATAATAATAAAAAGAAAAATGTACATAATTTGAGTTAGTATTATTAAAAATACAAAAGTTAAAAAAAACACTGGAAGTGGAGCTGTGGCTCAAGTGGTAGAGGCTAGCTTTCAGTTCAATAAGCTTGGGGCCAGAATATGGCTTAGCGGTAGAGTGCTTGCCTAGCATGCATGAAGCTCTGGTTTCGATTCCTCAGCACCACATACACAGAAAAAGCTGGCAGTGGGGCTGTGGCTCAAGTGGTAGAGCGCTAGCCTTGAACAAATAAGCTTAGAGACAGTGTTCAGACCCTGAGTTCAAGCCCCAGGACTGGCAAAAAAACAAAAAACAAAAAGCTTAGGGACAGCACCCAAACCCTACATACAAACAGCAGGACTGGCACACAAAAAATTTTATTTTGAGAAAGTGGTGCTGTGGCTCAAGTGGTAGAGGCTAGCCTTGAGCTGAATAGTTCAGGTACAGCACCCAGTGCCCAGGCCCAGAGTTCAATCCCCATGACTGAGATATATATATACATACACATATATTTATATATTACATTTACCTACATTTGTAAGAAATAACACAGAGAGATCCCATTCACTCCTTATCCAGCTTTCTCCAATGCTGCATCTTGCAAAATAATAGCACAATATCTAGCCAGGATGCTGACATTATTACAGTCTAGACAGAAAATTTCCATCACTATTAGGACTCCTTATGCTGCCCCTTCATAGCCTGCACTTCTCTCCCACTTTCACCCAGCAGTTCCTTAAACGCTAGCAACCACTAATGTATTGCCAATTTCTATAGTGTTATCATTTCAATAATGTTATCTAAATGGTATCATACAGTATATATTGAGATTTGGAATCTTACAACTCATGAAAATGCTCTCAGATTAGCTTTTTTTCCATTCAGCACAATTCTTTGAGCATTCATCAAGTTATTATGTGTCATATGTATCATAAAAAGGACAAATATAGTATGACTTCACTTATGTGAAATACGAAGAGTAGGCAGATTCCTAGAGATGGAGAATAGAGTGGTGGTTGCTCGGCACTGGATTGGGGTTTTTCAATAGGAGTAGACTTGGAGGTTTGCAAGATGAAGCTACTTCTGTGGGTTGCTGGATAGCACTGGTGATAGTATACCAATATGATTGTGAACTGTAACACTTAAAATGATTAAGAGGATAAATTATGAGTTGTGTTTATTTTAGCATTATTTTAAAAAGTCATAGGAAAATTTTTGTAAGATGCTGGCACTTTTTTTCATCTCAATATTGGCATCAAGTGATTGTCTTTTTTCATTCAGCTTGAGAACGTCCCAATTCTTAGTAAAATGAGTAACTTTTTAGAACCCCTACATGTTGCTGGATGCCAGTAGCTTGTACATGTAATCCTAGCTACTCAGAAGGCTAACATTTGAGGATTGTAGCTTGAAGCCAGCCCAGGAAGGAAAGTATGAAAATCTTATCTTCCACTAACCACCAGAAAACTGGAAATGGCACTGTGGTAGAGCACTAGCCTTAAGCGAAAGAGCTCAGGGACAGCTCCCAGGCCCTGAGTTCAAGCCCCAGTACAGGCACAAAAACAACATAGTCAGTTCCCTGTACATGATTGCCCTGTGTACAAAGATGCTGAGGAGAGAGAAAACTGATTTCAAGTAGGAGCCCCAGTCAGCCAGGTTTGGTGGTTCACAGCTGTAATCCCAACATTTAGAAGGCTGAGGCAGGCTAGTGAGCTATATAGTCAGCCTAAGCTACAAAATTGAGATCCTGGT
The DNA here is from genome assembly GCF_023159225.1 of Perognathus longimembris pacificus. Classification (NCBI taxonomy): domain Eukaryota; kingdom Metazoa; phylum Chordata; class Mammalia; order Rodentia; family Heteromyidae; genus Perognathus; species Perognathus longimembris. The sequence goes on from NC_063188.1 coordinate 61,532,034, forward strand.
TCAAAAACTAAAAAGAAAAAAAATACAAAACTTGTAACTCTGCAAAAATATCACTCCAAATGTTTGAGATAGGGACCTGCTATGTTGCATACAATATTCTCCAACTTCTGGGTTCAAGGCAGTGCTCAAGTCCCCAAGTACTGAGACTACAGACCTGTGCCACTATGGCCCACTGTCATTTATTTAGATCCATATTAAAGTACTGTGTATAAATACTATGTATGTTTATTGGAACTAGGAAAGTGGAACAATGGAGAGACAAATGGTCAAAGGTGAGCCAATGCAACAGCAATACTTACAAGACAGTGTGCTGTAAACCCATAGTACAACTCAGGGAGGGAGGGAAGGGAACTGGGGAGCAGGGAAGGTGGGAGAAAAACAAAGGAGGAGGTAACAACTTGGATAAGAAATGTACTCACTGCCTTACGTATGTAACTGTAACCCCTCTGTACATCACTTTGGCAAAAAAGCTGGAAGTGGAACTCTGGTTCAAGTGACAGAGTGCCATTCTTGAGCAAAAGAAGCTTATGGACAGCTTCCAGTCCCTGAGTTCAAGCTCCAGGACTGGCCCCCCCCCCCCCCACACACACACAGTCACCCTGTCACCCTTGTCTAACTTGGAAATATCTGCTTTTCCTTCAAATTCACAAGCAGAGTTATGTCTTTCTCTGTGTTTCAATAGCAAGCTTTACCTACCATCATTATATAACTTATATCACATGTACTATTTTGAAATGTTACATATTTATCTACTCCAGATTGTTGAATTCTTTGAGAAATTTTTTGTTCATTTTTGTATCCTCAGAGTCCATCATGATGCCTGTCACATAATAGACACACAACACAAAATTTTCTGGATAAATGAATGAATGAATGAGCAAACAATTCAATCTCTAGTCAACTGTGAGCTCCTTAGTGAGGTTTTCCCTGGTTTTCCACAATTTCTTGCTCAAACCTCTTTGTTCCTCTGACACTTTGTTCATGGCATCATAACAGCACCTTTTGCTTGGTGCCGATCTTGGGGCTTGAACTCGGAGCCTGAGTGTTGTCCCTGACCTTTTGTGCTCAAGGCTAGCACTCAACACTTGAGCCACAGCTCTATTTCTCACTTTTTGCTGGTTAATTGGAGATAAGAGACTCGTGAACTCTCCTGCCCAGGCTGGCTTTAAGGAACCCTGATTCTCAGATGTCAGCCTCCTGAGTAGCTATGATTACAAGTGTGAGTCACTGGTGCCCAGGTATAACAGCATTTCTAAGACAGTACTCTCTGTTCCTCCACTATGCTGGGAGTTTCCTGAAAGCAAAATATCATTGACCTGTATGTGTTCAGAGCCTGGCATAAAGTTCATACAGAGGATGCATGTTGTGATCTTAGCTAAGTGCATGGAAAAATGACTAAACAAGCAAACATGACCTTAGAGTAGACCTATAGGGATTCTATGAAATGTCTACACAGACAAGATTCATAGGGACACGAAAAGAGATACACAAGAGAAAAGAAAATGAATTAATGACAGCTGAGACAACATTCTTTTTTTTGTAATTTATTTATTAATTTAAAAAAAGTTTTTTTTTTGGACAAGGTGTTGTGCAAAAAGGATACAGTTACATAGTAGGGCAGTGTGTACACTACTTGTGATATCTTACATCCTGTTTTTCTTTCCCTTCCCTAGGTCAGTAGACATATATACAATATACAATGTACCAAGAACATATACAATAGCCACGTGGCCTATGCCGAAGAAAATTTGCCTAGGGCTTTAAATGTAATGTCGACAATAGACAATATGTCGACAATAGTCTTATATGAATGTACATACATAGCTTTTGAGCTATTGTGATCCACTGAGAGGTCAATTTTTGACCTTTATCTGTTGAGTAGTTGTTTGGTTTTAGTTATATAGTGTAGGGTCGTTGACCCAAACCTGTGGGAAATACCATTTGACAAGAAGTTTTTGGTTTCACAGACCTGGTCTCTACTGTCTCCCTCTCCCCTCACCTTAACAGTCATATATCAGGGAGATCATGCTCCTTTGTTTTCTGTGTTCTAGGCTTGTCTCACTCAACATTATTTGTTCAAGTTCTGACCATTTCCCTGCGAATGTCATGAGACAACATTCTTGACCCTTAGGAAGACATTGCCAAGTTTTGTATTAGATACCCTCATCCAGGGATCCAGGGCTGCCTGTCATATAGATGAAGGTCTTCAATGTGAATGCATGCTGCATATTTCATCTCCTCTCCAAGAACCAGGAAGTAGTACATTCCACCAATCCTTTCCACTATTGCCAAGTTCTCAGAAGTACCTAATATAATATTGTCACCAATCATGTCGAAGGCCACTGATAAGGCTAAGGGACCATCTTAGAAATATGCCCTTTGGGGGCTGGGGATATGGCCTAGTGGCAAGAGTGCTTGCCTCATATACATGAAGCCCTGGGTTTGATTCCCCAGCACCACATATATAGAAAACGGCCAGAAGTGGCGCTGTGGCTCAAGTGGCAGAGTGCTAGCCTTGAGCAAAAGGAAGCCAGGGACAGTGCTCAGGCCCTGAGTCCAAGGCCCAGGACTGGCAAAAAAAAAAAAAAAAAAAGAAATATGCCCTTTGTTCATAGCTCACTAGATATTGTCAACACTAAATACTAATGTGATTTCTATTGCAGGAATAGAAATAGATTCTGGTCAGGGAAATTAAGATTCAATAAAGCTGTTTCATGATCTCCTGTGAAAAATAGAGGAAGGTGTTGGGGTATAACTGTCTGTTGACAGTATCAAGGGAAGCACCAGTCTGACACAAGCTCTGTCCTGTTTCCAGTCTCATTTTTTAGTCAGTAGAAGAGAGCCTCATTGTCTTACCATTTCTACCTCACTTCAGGAGCCCTTGCTATAGATCATTCTATAGCCACCAAACCTTCCAACACGCCCCCCTACTGTCCCTCAGCCCAGCCTCTCTCAGTGCTAGCAGAAGCAAAGTGGCTTCCTGGTAACAAATCATGGCACAGAGAGTGCTCCGATGAATTAGTGACAAGTGAAAAATCCTCACTCTTTAAAAAAATGTATTGTAAAGGTGATGAACGGGGGATTACAGTTACATAAGTAAGGTAATGAATACATTTCTTTTTAAACAGATTATAAAGTTCATTTCCAACATAGTGAGTATCATTGTTGCCTTAGTTCATCCTTTGTTCTGCTGTTTCTGTGATTCCCTTTCCCTTCCATGGATCAGATAAGCTTTTATACAAGACAAAGGATCCAGAAAACAAAAACAGAAAGAAAAAAGTAAGAAATAATGGCATACATTACATAATAAGAACCTCTTATTTCCAATTCTTGGAGTTCATTTTGATATACTTCATTATATATAAACCCTCACTCTTTTATATATGCATATATATATTATCAAACTGAATTACAGAGGTTACAGTTTCATATGTTAGGCCTTGGATACATTTCTTGTACTGTTTGTTACCTCATCCCTCATTCCCCCCTCCCCCCTCCCCCAAACCCTCACTCTTGTTGGATTTCAGGAAGACTATCCAGAAACAGAGGTTGTCTGGCTGATGACCAAGTCCTGAAATATTGGAATGTTTATGTATACCAAGAGCAAGTTCATATCAGCTGAAAAATGGTGTGGCCTGTCATTGTGTTTTCTGAACCAACTTGGCTTCCTCAAGAAACACTTTGAGGCCCCGGTAAGCCCGGGGGGTGGGGGGTGTTGCATCTTGGGGCTCTCATAAGAACCTGCCCTACTTTTTTGCCTAGGCAAGGATCTTCATCTTGTTCCCCTCTGTGAGTCCATATCTCTTCAAGAGGCAGGGGATTGCGCACTATAATTTTTTAGAGTGGAAACCAGGAAAGATGGAAATCAAGGGGAAACTTGGGCTAGCAAATGGGATCTGATTAAGAGGCCTGCCAAAAATGAGCTCTGTAAAAATGCATCACTGTCAATACCAATGGGAGTTGGCCGGGGGTGGTGGTGGTAACTGGCCTCTGTGCCAAACACTGTGGCTGAAATAGGCCCTTTCTCCATGATCTAGTCTCAGTTGCAGGCAATGGGAACATTAGCTAGCCAGAAGAGCTTTGGTAGGGGAAGATCCTTGTTAGCAAATAAAAGGAAACAGTCTTTCCTGGTTGAAGTACCATCCCACTGGCAAGAGCTGCCTGTTCCTAATATAAAAGACCTAGTGCCTGGAATCCCTTTTTCCTTTTTCTTTTTTCTTTTTATGTGTGTGGGTGCTGTTCCTGAGGCTTGAACTCAGGGCCTGGACACTGTCCTTGAACTTTCTTTTTTTGTCAGTTGTGGGGCTTGAACTCAGGGCCTGGGTACTGTCCCTGAGCTTCTTTGCTCAACCACTTTGAGCCACAGCTACATTTCCAGTTCTCTGGTATTTAATTGGAGATAAGAATCTCATGGACTTTCCTGCCCTGGCTGACTTTGAACAACGATCCTCACATCTAAACTTCCTGTGTAGCTAGAATTACAGGCATGAGCCACCAGCATCCTTGAGCTAGTGCTCTACCACTAGCTCTTTTGCTCTACCACTTGAGCCACAGCTCCACTTTCAGCTTTTTGCTGATTAATTGGAGAATAGAGACTCATGGACATTCCCACCTTGGCTAGTTTTGAACTGAGATCCTGAGAGCTCAGCCTCCTGAGTAGCTAGGATTGCAGGTATGAACTACCGGCACCTTACTGGAATTCCTCTTTTCAAGAGCAGGCTCAATTGGCTCCTAAAATCTTAGATTAAGGGGAAGACTTTTGAGCCATAATCATGGGTCTGAGAAGACTCCCACACTTTTGTTTTCTTTAAATAAATCTATTTACTATTTCCTTTCCCAGATGAATGTTCTGTATTGTGAGATCCTGGAACTTATAAATAAAAAGAAAACATTCCCTGTATCATGGAACATGAGAGATACTGGTGCCTATTCCTCGAATAAGCAGGCTTAATGTGCATCATCCTGAGCTACTGAGTATTTCCATGTTTTTGTTTGTTTGTTTGTACTCCCAAACGTTCCTTTGAGTTTCTGGTACTGTTTTCCGGGATCCTGCTTTCATATTGTTGAAATTTTCTCAACTAAAAGCATTTTGACTTTTACCTCAGTGATTGGCTTTGTATCTAGGGGGCAAGTGCATTCTATACACTGGTAAGGATTGTATGAAAATACCCCATTCTATAGTAAGGTGCTTCATGCCATCATGTGAACAGAGGGGAGTCCTTATCCCAGTTCAACTCCCAGGGAGTATTCAATTCCCAGAATACTCAACTTACTGATGCTGAAACCTAAGAGAGAACCATAAGCTTCACCAGGAGGACCTTAGTAGTCATGAGATCCAGCACTTCTGATTCATGAAACCTTTCTCTGATGTTCTTGAGAAGCGGCTGCCTAGTCTCTATTGGCGTGTATCCTTGGGGCCAGTTTTATCTACATGGCAATATTCTGTCACAGAAAAGGAAAGAAGCTGAGCACCTGTGGCTTACATGTTTAACCCTGCTCAAGAAGCTGAGATCTGAGGATCACAGTTCAAAGCAAGCCTGGGTAGGAAAGTCTGTGAGACTCCAACAGACTACCAAAAAGCTAAAAGTGGAGCTGTGGCTCAAGTGGTAGAATACCAGCCTTGGGTGAAAAAGCTAAGGGACAGCATCCACCTAGATCTTGAGTTAAAGCTCCAGTAACCATACTAAAAAAAAAAAAAAGTGTGGGGGGGGGGGTCGTGATCAGCAGCCTATATACAATTCTAGTGGGGGAGGGGTTGTGATCAGCAGCCTATACACAATTCTACCATGGAATCCACAGTTCCTATTCAGATTCAGATTCTAAATTCAGGGTCATGAGATGGACTCTTTTTCCCTGTGACTTTTATCTCCTGCAAACAACCTTGACATTTTGGGAGAGTAGGAGCTAATCGCATTGTAGCAGGAACCTCAAATTAGGTGGGTCTGTTGTTATACTGATTAGATCTCCACTCTGCTTTGAGCAGGCACAGAGCCCCTCCCCCAGCCTTCAGGGCCCCAGCATTAATTTGCCCTGTTACTGCTTCAAGTTAAGATACTGACAGGTTTCTCTGGTATACAGTTAATTGATAAATATTTTGTCCTTGGTAATTAGTAAGTAATTACAAAGTACTTGGTGGGAGTTACTTTGAGACTAAGTAAATATCCTGTTCCTCATTAAACTTTCACATGCTCATTTGAGCACCAGTTGATAACTCTGACCTGAATCCATTTTTATTGTGATGGCTGCCTAGTGTGATTTTTCCTGTTTCTGTTATTCCTTCCTGGTTTATTAATTCTCCTTGGTAAGATAAAACTTTTCTTTTCTACTTTTACTACTGCCACTATTATTATTTTGTAGTACTGGGAATCAAATCCAGGACTTGAGTTATACCCCCAGCCCACATCCACTTATTTACTTGTTTTTTTTTTCATTCTTTGAAACTACACTTTAGAGCACACTAAGGGGATTCAATATTTTGTTAAGTGGATAAGAATGCACTATTATCAGCTGGGTGCTGGTGGCTCACACCTGTAATCCTAGCTACTAGGAGGCTGAGATCTAAGGAAAGTGGTTCAAAGCCAACCTAGGAAGAAAAGTCTGTGAGATTCTGATGTCTAGTTAGCCAGCAAAATGCTGGAAGTGAAGCTGTGGCTCAAGTGATAGAGTGCTAGCCTAGAGAAAAAAAGCCAAATGAGTGTGAGGCCCTGAGTATCAGCACAAAAAAAAGTATTCAATATGGTCATTCATAATATTGCTTTTGAATTGAGCATTTCCTTGCTTTCTGGCATAGTGAAATGGTACAGGATCACCTTGTGCTTTCCCGGTCCTGACCTTGGAATCGGTCATTTCTCCAAGGAGCCCTGGTTCCTTTCAATGGAGATGGTAGTGTCCAAGATATGGATCCCAAGTGCATTCATTGTTATTGTGGTGCCATTGTTTCTACATACACTCAGTAGAGAGAGCTAGGAAATAAATGTGTGTATGCAATACTTAAACGTATACATATACATGCATATCCACACACACATACTGTATTTTAAACCTTGAGATCATAATTATATCTCCATTTTATTTTACTTTGTTGTTTTTTTCTGGAACATTTAAATTAAGAAAATTTATTTGAGCTGGACATTGGTGTCTCATACCTGTAATCCTAGTTATTTGGGAGTTATATCAGGAGGCTTATGGTTTGAGGCCAGCGCAGGGAAAAAAAAGTTCAAAAACAATTCAAAAAAGTCTCTCACACTGGGCGCTGGTGGCTCATGCCTATAATCCTAGCTACTCAGGAGACTGAGATCTGAAGATCGTGGTTTGAAGCCAGCCTGGGAAGAGAAGTCCTCGTGAGACTGTTATCTCCAATTAACCTCTAAAATCTGTGGCTCAAAAAGATGTGGCTCACAGTAGTAGAGCACTAGCCTTGAACAAAGTAGTTCAGGGAAGGTGCCCAGGCCTTGAGTTCAAGCTTCACAACCAACAAAAACAACAACAACAAAGAGTCCTTCTCTTTTTTTGTAGGGGCTGGGAATGTAGCCTAGTGGCAAGAGTGCTTGCCTTGTATACATGAAGACCTGGGTTCGATTCCCCAGCACCACATACATAGAAAATAGCTAGAAGTGGCACTGTGGCTCAAGTGGCAGAGTGCTAGCTAGCCTAGAGCAAAAAGAAGACAGAGACAGTGCTCAGGCCCTGAGTCCAAGGCCCAGGACTGGCCAAAAAAAATTTTTTTTTGTAATTTTTTATTATTATAAAGGTGATATACAGAGAGGTTACAGATGTCTGGTAAAGAGCACATTACTTTTTGGACAATGTCATCCTTCCCTTGCTCTCTACCAGTTTTACCCTTCTGTCCCCACCCACGAGCTACATAATTATGCTTTTCAACAGTGTCTAGAGAGGAGACTTCCGGGAAGACGGCGGAGGAGCAGCAGAACCCTAGCTGAGCTCCCTCCAACATCGCAGTTTTCTCACCCCATAGAAACTTTTACTCCTAGAAAGACAGCCAGAGTAAGTTCTAACAGTACAGGGATTCTGGCCAGGAAGGAAAAATCGACTTTGCTCATCTGAAAACACAGATTTGAGCTCCGGGCGGCGTCTCGCAGCCGCGCCAGTGCCGGAGCCGGAACAGCACCTGGCACAGCAACTTGCACCCCGCGCAGCTAAAGCACACAGCGGAGACAAGGGAGAAATCCTCTAGATGGCAGCTGAGCACGGACGGGCTGAAATCGCAGAGAAAGTGTGAGTACCCCACGAAAGATATTCTCACTCGCGCCCACAGAGCAGCTTCTGGAAGGCAGCCCTTCCCCCACTGCCAGAGCAAAGTGCCATCTTTGCCACTGGCATAGGGTCAGACCAGATTTGAACTAAAGTGGGCCTGGGGAAAGCGAGGTCAAAGGAGCCATCTTTGAAAAGGGCAAGAGGGGACCGACAAGTTGAGCCAGCTCCACCCAGGAGAATGGCCCCTGCCGAGGCGGGAGGCGTGTCCTGGGCCTCAGCTTAGCCAAAGGTACCCCCGCCCTGCCCACTGGAATTTCTAAACTTAAAGCGAAAGCGGCGAGCAGCTCCCTGTGGCATGGAAACACCAGACGGGGGAACAAACAGTTCCTGAGACAGTTAAACGGGCCCGTCACAGAGGAAGCCCAATTCCCAGCCCTAAACGGAGCTGCATTCCATAGCCAACTCCGCCAAGGAGGCCGCCCCACCCAGGAGGGAGCAGCCTCCCCCAGGCAAGCAACTCTCAGCTGGGTAAAACAGGCCAGAGGCGCCCCACCCTGCTGAATCCACAGCCTATTCAACATCAAGCGATAAAGGCAGTGGCCCCACAGCAGACAGATGAGCCACGTTTCCCGAGGCTGCTCAAGTCCCCATCTACAGAGGATGCCCAAGGCCTACATGCAAGCTGTGCGAACCACAGACACCCAGGATTGCACCAACAGGGGAGAAGGGTGAGAACAGATCCACCCCCTGCAAACTGAAATCAAGTCAAACCCAGCCAGTCAGGAAAATAGACTGCAGACCATCGCAAGGAAAGCAGAAACTGGGGAAAGACCACCCAAACAAGAAGGACTTCATTTTTTTTTCTTTTCAAACATTATTTAAACTTTAAAAAAAATTTTTTTCACTTCTGAAATGTCGTTGGTTTTTTTGTTTTGTTTTGTTTTCCATTTTTACCTGTTTGTTTTATCAAGTTTTTTTTTTTTGGTTGTTTGGGTTGTTCCTTTTCTGGTTTCTTTCCTTTTTATTTTTTTTATTTTTTAAATAATTTTTCTCTGTTTTGTGCATCTGTCTTCCACTATTTTTACTTTATTTCTCTCTTTGCGTTCTCTTTCTTTAAAAATTACTTTCCTAGGAGTAACACTTCCACTCTTTTCTGTTAACTCTCCTTTGTCTATCATTTTAACCTTGTTATTTCTACTGATTCTACTCTTCTCCACATTTCCACGTCACTGAAACTACACCAAAATCACCACCCCCAACACATTTGACTATTCTCTTTACTACCTCCAACTTACCCTCCTGACTTACTGCCTGGACCTCCAGTTTCCATTGACTCCTGGTTATTGGATAGAGGGTATCCCTGCTTAATCCGAGTGAATCAAAGGGGTTCATAGAGAAAGCCAGATCTGAAAGAACTTAATATAAAAACAAGAATTGCTTATAGGGTTGTAACAGTAAATAAGTTACTACTCAATACAGGGCCCAGGATCGGTTGTTATATTGAAATTGTATTCTTTAGGAACACCAAATATAATTTTATAGACAGGTATACAAGGTATCTGTATATAATTGTGAACTTGTAAGATTTACACAACAGTGCTTGGTAAGGGATGCTTTGGGTTTTAAACGGTGCTCACAGGTGCTGGTAGACTGGCATTCCCAATCCAAATGGGCAGAAGGAACACAGGAAAGATGGCAAACAATGAAGTCTTATCTCCCACTCAAAAGCAAGCAGGAAGCAGAGCAGTCAATCAAAGACATAGAAGAGAACCCCCAAAATGCTCTACAAAGTCTACTGATAAACATGATAAATGAAAAGTTTGAATCTCTTCAGTCAATTGTCCTAGAGCGTGAGGAGGCAAAGCAAAAATTAATGGAGAATTTCATGGCATCCACAAATAGAAAGATAAATGAACTTCAAGAGTCAAATGAAGAGATAGCTAACCAGCTTAAAGATTTGAGAGACAACACTCAAAACCAAAGTAATGAAGTTAATGAAGTAAAGAAGTCCATACAAGACCTAAGAAATGACATGGAAATCATCAGGAAAGACCAGTCAGAAGGAAAAGAGATTCGAAATCAAGTAGCTAGCCTACAGTCCCGACTAACTGAAGCAGAGGATCGAATTTCAGGAGCTGAAGATTCCTTAGATTCTATGGAGAAAGATCAAAAATCAATACAAATCCAGTCCAATCAACAAAACAGATCGCTACAGGAGATTCAAGACACGATCAGGAAGCCCAATTTAAGGATAATAGGTATTGAGGAAAACTTGGAGAAAGAGGTTAATGGGATAGGCAACCTATTTAACAAAATATTAGCTGAGAACTTCCCAAATATCCAGAAGGAAAGGCCTATACAGATACAAGAAGCATTTAGAACCCCAAACTGACCAGACCAGAAGTAGAGTACAAGGACAGAATCCTTAAAGCTATTAGGGAGAAGAAAACAATCACATATAAAGGAAAAGCAATCAGAATTACCCCGACTTCTCAGCATAGACCATGAAAGCAAGGAGAGCCTGGAATGAAGTATACCAAACACTAAATAAAAATAACTACCAACCAAGAATTCTGTACCCAGCCAAATTCTCATTCATAGCCGAAGGTCAAATAAAAGTCTTCCACAGTAAGGAAAAACTGAATCAATCTATCTCCACCAAACCAGCTTTACAGAGAATCTTCAAAGATGTACTATACAGGGAAAATAATCAAGATCCCATTACAGACAGACAAATGAACCATAAATAGTAAACATCAGATCAAGAAATGGGAAGACACAGCTTTAAACAAGATAGTGATAATGAAAGCAACAAACGATCATCTCTCAATCCTAACTCTCAACATTAATGGACTTAATTCTCCAATCAAACGACACAGGCTCATAAGTTGGATCAAAAATCAAGATCCATCTTTCTGCTGCCTCCAAGAGACACATCTATCCAGCAAAAGCAAACATCTTCTAAAAGTGAAAGGCTGGAATCAAATCTATCAAGCAAATGACCCCCATAAGCAGGCTGGAGTTGCAATCCTAGTATCAGACAAAATTGACTTCGAATTAAAAAAGGTAAGAAGAGACAAAGAAGGTTACTACATACTAGTAAAGGGATCTCTTCTACAGGAAGATATAACCATTCTAAATATCTACACACCAAATGTAGGAGCACCCAACTTCATCAAACAAACACTACAGACTCTAAAAACACTCATAGACCCAAACACATTGATAGTTGGGGAATTTAACACTCCACTATCACCTCTGGACAGATCAACATGCCAAAAACTGAACAAAGAAACCACAGAACTAAATGATTCCATAGACCACCTAGACTTAACCGACATCTACAGAATATTCCACCCAGCAACAACAGAATATACATTCTTCTCAGCGGCACAAGGAACATTCTCCAAAATAGATCACATCTTAGGGCACAAAGAAAATCTGTACAAATTCAGAAGTATCAAAACCATTCCCTGCATTCTCTCAGACCACAATGGAATAAAATTAGAGCTCAACAGAAAATCCTACAATTCATGGAGACTAAACAACACATTGCTGAACCATCAGTGGGTCATTGAAGAAATTAAAACAGAAATTCAAATGTTTATGGAATTCAACCAAGTTGAGGACACAATGTACCAGCTCCTTTGTGACACAGCAAAGGCAGTACTCAGAGGAAAATTTATATCTCTGAGTGCATACACCAACAAAGTGGAGAAACAGCAACTCAATAATTTAAGGAAGCACCTTAATTTCCTTGAGAGAGAACAACAAGCCAAAACCCAAGTCAATAGACGGAAGCAAATAATTTAAATCAAATCAGAATTAAATCAATAAGAGATGAAAAACCATCAAAAGAATCAACAAAACAAAGAGTTGGTTCTTTGAAAAAGTCAACAAGATAGACAGACCCCTGGCAAACCTGACCAAAAAACGAAGGCAGCACACTAAAATAAACAAGATAAGAGGTGAAACAGGTAACATCACCACAGAAATAACCGAAATTCAGAAAATAATAAGGGACTATTTTGCAAAACTTTATGCCAACAAATTCGAGAACTTGGAAGAAATGGATGATTTCCTAGAAAAAATTCATATCCACAAACTGAACCATGAAGATTTAAATCTTCTAAACAGACCCATATCCAGTATTGATATAGAAATGGCAATAAATGATCTCCCATCCAAGAAAAGCCCAGGTCCAGACGGATTCACTACAGAATTCAACAAGGCCTTCAAAACAGAACTCACACCAATATTTCTCAAACTCTTAAATGAAATTGAAAGACAACGTTCACTACCAGACTCATTCTATGAAGCCAGTATAACCCTCATCCCAAAAGCAGGCAGGGACTCGTCACGGAACGAGGACTATAGACCAATTTCCCTGATGAACATAGATGCAAAAATTCTCAACAAAATTTTGGCCAATCGACTTCAACAGGTCATCAAAACAAAAAATCATACACCACGATCAAACTGGATTCATCCCAGGGATGCAAAGTTGGTTTAATATACGCAAGTCAATTCATGTAATCCACCACATCAACCGGAGCAAGGTAAAGAACCACATGGTTTTATCTCTGGATGCAGAAAAAGTGTTCGGTAACATCCAGCACCCATTTATGCTAAAATCCCTGGAAAAACTGGTATTCCAGGGAACATTCCTGAATATAATCAAGGCAGTTTATGACAAACCAACAGCAAGCATAACTCTAAATGGTGAAAAACTAAAGCCATTCCCTTTAAAATCAGGAACAAGGCAGGGATGTCCACTCTCTCCCCTGCTGTTCAACATAGCACTAGAATTCCTAGCCAGAGCAATTAGGCAAGAAGAAAATATAAAGGGGATCCAAATAGGAAAATATGAAGTTAAACTTTCTCTCTTTGCAGATGACATGATCCTATACCTAAAGAATTGTGGCCTGCTTCCGCATTCCCCCAGGGCTGTGGGGTAGGGCGGCATCTCAGGAGCGCTTTCCTCTGACCTTCCCCCTCAAGGCCAAAGCTGAACCCCAACATTTGCCCCTTTTACTTTTATTTTTTATTTGAACAGCAGGAGGCGCCCTACTCGAGGGCGCGCCATGTCTTAGGTTGCCCCCCCCCATGGGGAGTCTTACCCATCCTGAGCCACGCCCTTGCTCTTCAGGCTAACCTTCCTGCCGGGCTGGTTGGCCCGATGAGAGGACTCGGGGAGAGTGTGACTGGCACTTGAAAGAAAGCCCTGATAATTTTTCTCTCATGCCAACGGACCTCAGTGAGCAGCAGGTCCTCATGGTCATGTGACGAGCCTCATGGGGTTCCTAGATGGCTAAAAGGCCAAAGGCCACTTGTCTAGACAGCTCTGCCCTATTGCTTACAGTATAAGAGACCCGTGTGTCTAGCACAGGGCAATGTAAACATAATGTAAATCGGAGGATAAAGCAGACATGAGCATAAGCAATCGTAATGCAAGGCAAATGCAAACATGAACAACTGTAACACATGAGCAATTACAACACAGGCACAAAGCAATGGAGGGTCTCTTATCTGGCTTAGTCCATAGGAAATAGAGGAATCCTGGTCCATTCTGATGTCACTCAAGGTAGTGCAGATGGCTCTCCCTTTCCTCGATGGTGAGATAGAGGTAGGTTCAGGCCCTGGTGATTTGGCAGCCAGGGTGATGGTAACTTAACAGTTGAGGTTAGTAAACACTTTATAGTAAACATTGCAGCAAGGTGCCAATCCCTTGCTTATTGTAAACATTTATCATAAAACATTAAGGTGTCCAAATCCTTTAGCTCCTATTTCCCTCCAATGGGGGCCCATAAGATAAGCGGCAAAGGGGGGAGCAAAGGGAGGAACAACAGTGTGTAAAATTTCCCTTTGGTTCTTGTGCAATGCTGTGGGCCATGCTGGCACAGCAAACATTGCTCCAAAGGGCGCCAGGCAAGGTCCAGGGAAGAAACAGGGCCGACACTGGGTCCATTGCTGGTACAGGCAGGCTTTCCTGTTTCTCCATAGAAAAATCCACCACGGTCTTTGCTTTCCTGAGAGGAAACAAGGAGAGACATCCCTCAAGGGCAAGTGCCCTTGGGTGGTCATTCTGATGAACAATATTTTAAGTCTCTAGCTGGTATCCAGATTGGATTCAGTTCCCCAGTTGGGAAAACACATGCGAAGCCCCTTCCCGCACTGATAAGTGGGTCTGGGCCTCGCCATGCCCCTGTGAGGGGGTCCTTCCAACGGACTTCCACCTTTAAGTAGGGAGTTTGGCTTGACCAGTGTCTCTGGAAAGCAGACAGAGGTTCGTCCTTAGAGAAATTTAAAATATTCAATGTAAACATCGCTGTCCTCAGCTGGTCATGGGGGCTTCCCCCCCTTTTTGTTTTAATAATTGATCCTTCAGGGTCTTATTATGCCTCTCAATTATGGCCTAACCCTTTGGGTTGTATGGTATTCCAGTGGTATGTTTAATATTCCACATTTGGAAAAAGGCCTGTAAAGGCTTACTGGTGAAGCAAGGTCCATTATCTGTCTTTACCTGTAAAGGAAGTCCTAGGATAGCAAAACATTGTAAGAAGTGGCTTTCAGCATGCCGTGTTCTTTCCCCCACATGTAGAGAGGCTCAGCAGGCACCAGAATATGTGTCAATAGACATAAATATATATTTTAGCCTTCCAAAAAGAGCGTAGTGGGTTACATCAGTCTGCCAGATAACATTGGGCTTTAGGCCTCTGGGGTTAACCCCAGGAGATTGCAGGGGAGGGACTTGCAGGAAGGGCATACATGATTTGCAAGTCCTTATAATCTTTTTTAAGTCTTTTATAGGAATTGAAGGAAATCTCTGATGTAACCCTCTCCAATTTAAATGAGTATGCTCATGGAGTCCTTAGGCCATTTGAAGGTTTTGAGGTTGTACAATGGCCAGAGATATAATGGTTCCATTAGTGGCCAGCTGGTCAGCCATACGATTACCTTGTGCCAGGTCCCCAGGCAATCCTTGGTGTCCACGAAGGTGCTGTAAAAATATAGGCTCACCCCGCTCTTTTAACAGAGACCTGACTTGGATCATCAGAGGGGTGATTGGGTTTTCATCTAATTTAATGTATGAGAATACCAGGTTGGGTAGCAGATTAACCACATACAGACTATCAGAAAACAAGTTCATTGGCTGTTTGACATGAGTCAGTGCCAGGGCGACTGCATACAATTCCTTAAACTGCGCAGATCCAGTGATTGCTTCAAAGTAATGGGTGTTTTCTTTCCCACCGGCAGGGGGCGAGGCGGAGCGTACCACTACGGCAGCCCCTGCTCTTCCCCCATCTGTAAACACATTGGCAGCATTGACAAGAGGCCTGGTAGAGAAAAGTACAGGAGGTGTCCATTGTAGCCTGGAAAATGTGGTCACCCACCTCGAGGTGCCATAGTGGCAATCTACCTTTCCCATATAGCCCTCCAGGGCACTGGACACACATGTATTATTCCTTCTGACCCATTCAAAATCTGACAACCGGTAGGGAATGGTTAGCACATCGGGATCTCTCCCATAATGCCTCAGGGAAGTATCCCTGCCCTTAATTAGCAAGTCAGCTAGCTGGTCTAGCTGGGAATAAACTCTGGGAGCTCCTCCCACTGATGTGTGCACCCATTGAAGGGGCTCGCCTGATTGGGTAATAGCGGCTGAGTAAAGCTCAGACCCGGGGAGGATCCAAAGGCAAAGTGGGCACTCAGGCTTGTAGCGTGCCAGCTGTGCCATATTTAGGGCCATTTGGATTTTCTGGAAGGCTGTCTGAAGTGATGGAGTTATTGTAATAACATCAGTGGGCGCTTTGCCCTTTAAAGAGTCATGGAACAGAAGCAGCTCCTCTGTAGGCAGGTGAAGCCAGGGTCTTAGCCAGTTAATCTCCCCCAACAGTCTTTGCATCTCCACCAGAGTATAAGATGACTGGAAGGATAACTGGGGCTTAAGGGGGCACACAGAGTCTAGTTTAAGTTCTGTCCCCAAAATCTTAAAGGGGTATACTTTCTGAACCTTGTCACTGGCTATATGCAGTCCTCCTCTTTGTAGGAGTGTTTGTAGCTTGCTACAGGCAAGGTCTAGCACTTGAACATCTGCTAATCCAATAATAATTTCATCCATATAAACATATAAAATAATATCTGACTGGTTCTGAAGAGGTTGAAGAACTTGTGACACATAATGTTGGCAGAAAGCAGGACTATTAACCATGCCCTGAGGTAAGACTACCCACTCATACCTCTGGTCTGGCCCCTGATAGTTAACTGAGGGCACAGAGAAAGCAAACTTCTCACAATCCTGGGGGTCAAGGGGAATGGAAAAGAAACAGTCCTTGATGTCAATTATAATGAAATTAAGATCCCGAGGAATAGAGGGGATCCATGGCAGTCCCCGTAAAGGAGTGTCAGCGGGGATTATCCGCTCATTAATCTTTCTTAGGTCCTGTACCATCCTCCATTTACCTGAGGCCTTTTGTACAACAAATACAGGGCTGTTCCATGGGCTCAGCGAAGATCTAATATACCCTAGGGACAGTTGTTCTGATACTATTTCCTTTAACTTTTCTAATTTGTTTGAGGGAATAGGCCACTGTTCCACCCAAATTGGGGCACCTGGGTGCCATCGAATGGCAGGGACAGTAGGAACAGTGGCCATTAGGATTGGGGGTGAGGCCCTGTAGAAAAATTAGGAGCCTCCTGCCCTGAGGCCTCAGAGGGAGGCGCTTTTTGGCAGCCACTTGGGCCACCTGACAGGTCCTGGCCTGTGATGACCGCGGCCTTAATTTTTCCCAAGATATCCCATCCCAACAGGTTATCTGGTGAGTCTGTCATTATTAAGGGACGCACTACCCCCTTTCCACCGTTCATGTCATCCCAGGGAAGCCAGTCCCTGGTTGTTTTACTCTCAGCTGTGCCTCCCACCCCCGAGGCCTGGGGTCCGGGGATTAGGTCCCACCGTGGAGGCACTAGTTCCTTCTTTAATATGGTCCAATCTGTTCCGGTATCAATTAAGACTCGGAACTTCTTTCCAGCTATGATAATTTCTGTCTTTGGCCTCATCTCCAGGACAATGGGGACTGCGCAGAGGGTCTTGGCCTCAGGCTGTTTACTGGGCCTGTCCCGGGATTGATCACCTCCTTCGGGTGACAGGGCTGGAGGGCGCCCCATTAATCGTTTAAAGACCTTCCCTTAGCATCAAATCTGGACCTACACTCTCTTCGCCAATGAAATCCCTTTTAGCAGCGGGGTGCAAAGTCTTTTGGGTACCTCCTTAGCCATCCAGCTTGGGGACTGTCCCCTCAAGGTGCCAGATCTTACAGGGCTAGATCTTACAGGGTTAGAGGGACAGACCCTCTTAGTGTGACCCCAGCCACTGCATATGTAACAGTGCTCCCTGCCTGCCTCACTCGTGGGGGCAGGGGCGGGCTCCTCAGTAAGCAGAGTGGTCAGCAGCTGCGCCTGGCGGGCTCGCTCGCTGATGCCCCAACAAGCGTAAATCCGGCTGTCCACAGATCTCTCCTTTACTCCTGCACAAGCCAATCTGCATTCTGATGTCATCCCTTCCCATACCAGGGTCCTTAGAAATTGATTTACCTGGGACCCACGGAACTGTCGGTGGAGATTGTCCCTCACTCGGCCAACGAAGGCAGCAAGACTCTCATTGGTTTCTTGGGTAGCTTTTATTGCCGGGGACTCTAGGGACCCCTCTCCCAAGCCACGCCATGCGGCCAGTCCCACAGCCTGTACCTGCTCCCGGTAGGGGGCAGGGAAGGCAGCCCGTTGGGGGCGGGTGGATCCAAACAGCATGCCAAAGGTTATGGGGATTGGCGGATCGGTGGCCTGATTTCTCTCCGCCTGAGCATAGCACTCATATCTGAAAAGGGAACACCACTCCTCATACATTGTTCTATCAAGCAGTGACTGGGCCAGGCTTCTCCACTCCTGAGCGGTAGAAAACCGGTGGGCCATACCCTCGAGTAGGCTCTCCCCCAAGCGGGTGTTTGGTCCCTCTTCCTCGAGGACTATTATCCTGAATTCTCTGAAATCTTGTATCTCCTGGGGCCGCCACGAGGCTGAGATGGCTACCAGGTTGAGATTTGCTGAGTTGTCTGAGTTCGGTGAATGCGTACAGCCACTGGGCTGCTGCTACCCCTCAGCCGGGCTCCTTGAATCAGCATATATATGGAGCCGAGCCGGGCCTCCGGTGGGGGAGGGGTAGCGGGCCGGCATCTGTGTGTGTCTCTCAGCTGCCACAGGAGCGACGTCTGGATTGGGGTCCCGGGGGTCAAGCTCGCGCTCGTCCCTGGGCCTCTCAGAGTGGGGCGTCAGGGCCCTCTCCGGAACAAAATTCCCTCCGGCTGCCCTCTCCTGAGTCCAGGGACTCTCCCCTGGGTCCGAGGAGAAGCAAGCCTTGAGGGTCTTAATAGCCTGCAGGGCCACGAGTGGGAGTTCTTCTCCCCATTCTGCCTCCTCTAACTCCCGCTCTAGTCGGTCCCATGTTTCCCACGAGAGTGGGTTGGCCTCAGCGAACCACGGGACCCTATGGGTCAACTCCTCCCAAACTCGTGTAGCACAGGGTTCCAAAATACTCATTCCCGTGTTTTGGAGGGTGAACCTCAGGATTTTAAGGGGTGAATTACTTCGCCGGGTAAAAAAAAGACAAACAACTACAAAAGCAATACTTGCAAAACTGTTTGGTGTAAGTGAAGTGAACACCTCGGGGGGGGAAGGGAAAGGGGGAGGAGGGAGGGGGGTATGAGAGACAAGGTAACAAACAGTACAAGAAATGTATCCAATGCCTAACATATGAAACTGTAACCTCTCTGTACATCAGTTTGATAATAAAAATTTGGAAAAAAAAAAAAAAAGAAAAATGAGAGGAAAAGTGAGTGAAGAGCACTAAAAGATTGGTACGGGCTACTTAAGATTTTAGGTATGAAGGAAATTTGGCTGCAAGAAAAGAAAGAGTAGTGAATGATGAAACAAAGAGGGTATTTGACAGTAAATTTTTTCAGAAAGTGTATAAGGAATTTAAAGCGATTTCTTGATCATTGTTCAGAGTAAAAATTCAGAAGTAAATTTATTTGCTGAAACAAAAAAGAAAAATGTAAACACTAAAAACTATATGAATGCTAAAACAACTCATCTTAAAAGACAATAACATATAATTCCAAAAAAGTTGGAAATTGACACATATACTTTTGTATGTTGTACATTTACATTTGATTGGGGAAATTTACTTTTAAAAATCGTATTTAATAGTTTGATAACTTATTTCAGGATATAAATAAAATAAAGTAAAATAAAAAAACACTGTCTAGAGAGTACCACTGCTGCCTTTGTTCACCCTTTGTGCCTCCATTTGTGTGCCCCTTTACCTTTCCAAACACAGATAAATAAACAAGCAAGACAAAAAGAAAACAACAATGGAGGAGAAAACCTCTTTTCCATTTCTTGGAGTTCATTTTGATCAATATTATTTTATATGATAAGATGTATTGCATCTTTGTGTTCCTCCCCTAAGAATATCTTCCTTTGGTCTCAGTGTGTATGAATGCCTATAGTCATTGTATTTGATTTGATCTTTAGTTTAGAGACAGTCTTGCTGTGTAGCCCAGGCTGGTATTGAACTCTGGATCTACTTGCATCAGCCTCTTATGTGCTGGGTTATGTGCTCCGTTTTCAATCTAATCCCACTGTATTTATTTTTGCCCTCTCTCCTTTTAGTATTGTAACTCAGCATTGAGAAACCTAGTCTTCATTAAGCTGAAATATTTGCTTATTTGTCCATTCTGTCCATATGACCAATCTCCTGGGCATACAGCCTGTCTCCTCAATCCTAACCCTACCATCTTGACCAAGAGGCTTGCCCCTTTGGATGAACCTCAGAGATACTCTGGCCAAATCATCTCAGAGCCCTGAGCCCCAGTCCAGAAAGCAAGCCAGACAAACCCCCACCTCAATACTGAGCCCCCACCTCAATACAGCCCCTACCAAGGAGAACATCCTAGGGTCCAATCTAGCATTTAAACAGGCACTTCATTTTCTGGTCTCTTTTGAACTGCTGTTTACCCTCCTCAGTCTTCACCTGTGTTTCCCTCTTATCTTTGGGAAGGCAGCTCACATGTCAGTTCTATAGAGCAACCTTCCTTCCCCGAATAGGTCCAATTTCTCTCTTTCAGTATGCTCTCAGCATTCGATTTGATTCTTCACTTTGTGAATATACATTTGTCTGTGGAATAACTTGATTAATGTCCATTTCCTCCAATAATTTTTAAACTTCAAGAGGATAGACAATTTTCAATAGTGTCTAGTGAGTAGCACTGCTACATTTTTTCACCCTTTGTCCCTCCATTTCTGCGCACCCCTGTTGGGCTCTGGCTATGGCTTTAAGGGGCGGTCCTGAGAGACCTGCCTCTTCTTCCCCCCTGGGGCTGCGTGGCTGTTAGCCACTCCTACCCTCTTCCGGGTCCAGAACCGGAAAGGGTGACTCTAACCAGCCCCGCCTCCCACCTTGGACCGCGTGTATGCCAAGATGGCAATGGGCGGAACCCAGAGGGCGGTCCTGTGGGATGTGACGTTAGCCCATGGGGGAGGTCCTAGGACGTCACTCTTGGATGGACAGCTTATATCAGCCTATCACTGTGCCTAGTGAGCCACTCCAAATCCCTCCCTTTCCTGCCGCCATTACTGCTATATAAACCCCGCCCTGAATTAAAATCTTTGGATTTTTGCGCGACGTGATCCCTGAAACACCTGGCATCCTGAGTCCATTATTTAAATGTAAGAGGACTGGGTGGGCATATTCGCAACTACACACCGTCCATAGCTTCTCACACTAGGGCACTCCCCAGCTACTCTACCCACGGGATGGGAGAGGACACGTGAGGGAGCGAGGGCCCTGCATACCCCCTTACCTTCCCAAACATAGATAAACAAAACAAAAAGAAAAAAACAATAGAGAAAAAACTCATATTTCCATTTCTTGGAGTTCATTTTGATCAATATTATTTTATATGATCTGATGTATATAGGCATTGCATCTTTGTGTTCCTCCTATATTCAGAAAGTGCTGCCTACATGAATCAGCTAGCCTTCTAGTTCATTCAGAGACTCTGGCACTTATAATATTGTTCAAAGAATTACTGAAAATTCCCAAGACTATTTTTCACATACACTGCCATTCATTAATCTTGCCACTTTTTTCATGACGTAATTAAATTTATCAGAGGCCAGACACTGTAGTACACACTTGTAGTCCCAACTCCTCAGAAGGCAAAGACAGGAGGATTGCTAGAACTCAGGCTTTTGAGATCAGTATGGGCAACACAGCTAGACTCAATGGAAAAAAATAGGAAAGGGTGAAAATAGTCATAAAAACCAGTGCATGTTCTACAAAATTAAGGGAATTGAGGAAATAAGTGAGGTTGAGAAGGATGGAGGAGTATTATGGAAGGGGGGAAAATGATCAAGTTTCATTGTATTCATATACTTCTACTTTGCTGAATGGCAATTCCTTTGTACAATTACAGATAAAACTAAAATAGGTGTTGTTAGGGCTGGGAATATGGCCTAGTGGTAGAAGTGCTCACCTCGTATACATGAAGCCCTGGGTTTGATTCGTCAGCACCACATATATAGAAAAAAGCTGGAAGTGGCACTGTGGCTCAAGAGGTAGAGTGCTAGCCTTGAGCAAAAAGAAGCCAGGGGCAGTGCTCAGGTCCTGAGTTCACGCCCCAGGATTGGCAACAAAAACAAAACAAATAAAATAGGTGTTGTTTTTGGTTTTTGCCTGTTTTATTTGTTCTTTTTCCTGTCTTTTGAAGGGGGCACAGGAGCACAGAAACGGAGGAAGGAAGGGTGAAAAATGCAGACATGGTATTCACTAGACACTATGTGGAAAATGAACTATGGGACTTGTGGGCAGTGACAGGAAGGGGAAACTGGGGGAAAGCGAAGGAATGGATGACATTGTTCAAAAAGAAATGCACCTCATAGGTGGGCTCCGGTGGCTCACACCTGTATCCTAGCTACTCAGGAGACAGATCTACGGATTGTGGTTCAAAGCCAGCCCAGACAGAAAAGTCCCTGTGAGAGTAATTAAACACTCAAAAACCAGAAGTGCAACTGCGGCTCAAGTGGTAGAACACTAGCCTTGAGCACAGATAGACTCAGGGACAGCACCCAGGCCCCACAACTGACAAAAGAAAATTTAAAAAGAAATTTACTCATTACCTGACTTATGAAATAACCCTTCTGTATAACACTTTAATAACAATAAAATTATTTTTAAAATAAGAACGATTTAAATAATAAAAATAAATTTAAAATAACTATGTCAGTATGGAATTGCACTTGCCAGGGGGTCTTTTGGATAATATCTATCCTTAGTATGATATTATCTCTCTCAAGCTCATTTATCTGCATTTGTGCTCAGTATGCCAATAATGACTTGAACTGAATATATATATATACATATATATATATATATATATATATATATATATATATATATATATATGCTGAATAGGGAGCCAGTAGTTCACAGCTGTAATCCTAGTAACTCAGGAGACTGATATCTGAGGATCAAGGTTCCAAGTCAACCCAGTGAGGAAAGTCCAGAAGACTCATTGCCAATTAATTAACCACCAATAACTCTGGAGGTGGAGATGTGATTCAAGTGGTAGAGTGCCAACATTGAGTGAAAAAGCCACGTGCTCAGGCCCCATATTCAAGCCACAGGACTGGCCAGGAGGACTGAGCAGGAGAAGGATAGTTCATTCATGCAGGCAAGCACTTTCTGAGGTTCCCCTACAGATCAGGCAGTGGTATTAAGCAGAGGAAAGACAAAATCTCCCCTTCCAAAAGCTTATGGTCTAATGGGAACAACAGAGAATAGGCCATTATACAAGACAACTCAAAATTAGCAGACTTTGGGATACTACTCATTTGCTTACTCAAAACTCCCTGCCTGATGTTGGTGGTTCACATTTCTAATCCTAGATACTCGGGAGGCTGAGATCTGAGAATCATGGTTCAAAGCCAGTCCAGGCAGGGAAGGCTATGAGACTTTTATCCCCATTTCAACACCAGAAAACTGTAAGTGGAGCTATGTCTCAAAGTGATAGAGTGCTAACCTTGAGCACAAAAGCTCAGGAACAGCACCCAGGCCCTGAGTTCAAGCTCCATGACTGACAAAACAAAAATACAAAGAAAAACATTCTCCCACCTTCCCCAAGGATATCAGCAGTGATTTGTCAATGACCTGCTGGAGCGCAGCTACACTGCTTCAACCTTCACCAACTTTTCCATCTTCCCTGAGTTACTCAGCTTAACGCAAGCTCAAGGATTGTGTAAATACCTTATACTCCTCCATTCTCTCATATAAACCATCCCTCCCAGTCACATATTCTAGAAACTTATCTGAGATGAAGATCTAACTACCTGTCTACAGCTTGTGGAAATCAGCTTCTTCTCTTTAGAAAAGGAGCATATTAAGCTGGGCATTGTGCTGCATGCCTATAATCCCAGCACACAAGGAGGCTGAGACAGGAGGATTCTGACTTCAGCCAGCAGGGGTTACACAGTGAGTTCCAGTTTCAGAAACAAAAATAAAATTAATAATTATTATAATAGAATAACTGAAAAGATTAAAAATAAAATAATATGTCTTTCTCTGGGTTTCTAGTATCTCTTATTCCCCAATTCCTAAAGGTCACAGAGACTAGGTCAGAGCAGCTTCTCCCAATACATCCATATGATGTGACTGGGCCAAGAGGCTCTCAAAATCCATTTCCACACGTGGGCACTCCCTTGCAATTGTCTTCCCAAGTTCATCAGCTGCCTCCATCCACAGTGTCTCCAGCCTAGTGGACAGTATGAATGACAAAGAAGACTAAAGCTATGCAGATTAGAGAATTACAGTGCTCTTTCTTGGTTGTCTAGTAAGCATGACAGCATTTTTTTGGTGTCTGCCCTGGGGCTTGAATTCAGGGCCTGGACATTGTCTGTGAGCTTTTTTGCTCAAGGCTAGAACTTTAGCACTGGAACCACAACTCTACATCTGGCTTTTGCTTGTTAATTGGACATAAGGGTCTCATGAACTTTCCTACCCAGACAGGCTTTGAACTATGATCCTCATATCTCAGCCTCCTGAGTAGTTAGGATTACAAGTGTAAACCACCAAGTCCAAGTGAAAGATAGCATTTTATACCTTGTGTGGAATTATTTTCCTGCTGTTTAGAATTGAGTTTACTTTTTTGAAAAAAATTATTGCTATTATAAAACAGAGAGGTTACCATTTTATAAGTCAGGTAATGAGTATATTTCTTTTTGTACACTGTTGTCTTTTCCTTTATTCTCTCCCAGTTCTTCCCTTCTGTCACTGCCCACAAGTTGTGTAGTTCATTTTCAACATAGTTTCCACTAAATACCACTGCTGCACCTTCATTTTTGACCCTGCTTACTTCCCAAAGACAGAAAATGAGCAAATAAGATAAAGAAAGAAAAACCTGTTTCTATTTCCTGAAGTTCATTTTCATAAATATAATTTTGTATGATCAGGTACATATGGTATTTTGCCTTTCTCTTCCTCTCCTAAGAGTATTTTCCTTTGTTCTCACTACTTGTGAATGCCTAGAGTCCTGTATAATTTGGCATGTACTTTAGATCTAGTTTTCACATATGAGAGAAAGCATGCACAATTTGTGTCTCTGAGCTTGACTTATCTCACTTAACAGGGATTTGTTCTAGGTCCATCCATAGTACTATTGGCTGTGTAACACTCCATTGTGTATAGGTACCACATTTTTTGGGTCCACTCATCTATTGTATCATCTGGGCTGTTTCCATATCTTGGCCATTGTGAATAGTGTGGCAGTGAACATGGATGTGCAAGTGTCTTTATGACATCCTGGCTTATGATGTTCTGGGTAGATGCCCAAGAGTGCTATGGTTGGGTCTTAGGGAAGATTTATGTTTAGTTTTTGGAGGAACCTCCAGATTACTTTTGAGAGCAGTTGTATTAGTTTACATTCCCACCAACAGTGCACCGAGGTTCCTTTTCTCCCACATCCTTGCTGACATTTCGTGTTGCTCAAATTCACAAAGTTGGCCAATCCAACTGGAGTGAGATGGTATCTTAGAGTTGTTTTGATTTGCATTCCCATAATGGCCAGGGATTATGAGCATTTCCACATGTGTTTCTTTGCCATTCTTTTTTTTTTTTTTTTTTTTGCCAGTCCTGGCGCTTGGACTCAGGGCCTGAGCACGGTCCCTGGCTTCTTTTTGCTCAAGGTCAGCACTCTACCACTTGAGCCACAGCACCTTCTTCTGGCCTTTTCTATATATGTGGTGCTGAGGAATCGATCCCAGGGCTTCATGTATACAAGGCAAGTGCTCTTGCCACTAGGCCATATTCTCAGTCCTCTTTGTCATACTTAACGCTTATTCTGAGAAGTCTCTCCTTAGTTCCTTTGTCCATTTAGTAATCGATTTACTAGCTATATTGGTGGTTAGTTTCTTCAGCTCCTTGTATATTTTGGATATTAGGCCTTTGTGGGATGTATTTTTCATCAAAATCATCTCCCAGTTTGTTGGCTTCTTTCTTAGTTTAATAACTGTGTCCTTTGGCCTAATATCCATCATCTACAGAGAGCTCAAGAAACTAACCCCCTCCAAACCCAGTAAACCAATTATTAAATGGGCAAAGGAGCTAAAGAGATACTTCACAGGAGAAGAGATAAAAATGGCAAAGAAATGTTCAACATCCCTGGCAGTAAAGGAAATGAAAATAAAAACAACCCTGAGATACCACCTCACTCCAGTTAGAATGGCCTATACTCTGAACTCAGGCAACAACAAATGCTGGAGGGGGTGCAGGGAAAGAGGAACCCTTCTCCATTGTTGGTGGGAGTGCAAATTAGTACAACCACTTTGGAGAACAGTATGGAGGTTCCTCAAAAAGCTCAATATACACCTACCCTATGACCCAGCCATACCACTCCTAGGCATCTATCCTGAACAACAGGTCCCAAGATATCAAAAAGACATTTGTACTTCCATGTTTATCGCGGCACAATTCACAATAGCCAAAATATGGAAACAACCCAGATGCCCCTCCACAGATGAATGGATCCAAAAAATATGGTACCTATACACAATGGAATACTACACAGCGATTAGGAATGGTGAAATAATGGCATTCGTAGGGAAATGGTCAGATCTTGAACAAATAATGTTGAGCGAGACAAGCCTAAAACAAAGGCACATGGTCTCCCTGATATGTGGTTGTTGGGGTGGGGGGTGGAGAACAGTAGAGAGATCATGTCTGTAAAATGACAAACTTCTTTTCAAATGGTATTTCCACATGTTTTGGTCAGTGACTTTACATCATGTCTATAAAACCAAACAATTACTAAATAACCATAAAAAAGGTCTAGGATAGACCTATCAGAGGATCACAATAGCTCAACAGTTAAGTACGTATGATTATATAAGATGAGGCTAAGCAAAACGAATTCCAAGAGACAGAAACAGGAGGACTTTATTGTTGTCATTATGTTTAATGTAAAAGGTGAATTTTCTTTGGCGTACCCCCTGTGGTCACTGTATATGATTTTGGTACACTGGATATATATGCTTATCTGATCTAGGGAAGGGAAAGAAAAATGAGGGAAGGTGTAACAAATAAGACAAGAAATGTACTCACTACCTTATTATGTAACTATACCCTCTCTGTATATCACCTTGTCAAAAAATTTTAATTTAAAAAATAACTATGTCCTTTGCAGTGCAGAAACATTTTATTTTGATGTAACCACATTTGTTAAGTCTCTCTCCTATCTGCTATGCCCCTGGGCCTCTTTTCAAAAAGTGTCTGCCTATGTCTATAATGTTTCTCCTACTCCCTCTTGCAGTAATTTCAGAGTTTCAGGTCTGACGTTGAGGTCTTTGATTTACTTTGAGCTGATATGAGTGTATGGTGACAGACAGGGATCCACTTTTAGTTTTCTGCATATGGATGCCCAGTTTTCCCATCACCAGTTATTAAAAAGACTATCTTTTTTTCCACCATACATTTTTTGTTTCCTTGTCAAATATCAGTATTTGGTTTTATTTCTGGATCTTCTAGTTGGTTCCATTGAACTTTGGGTCTATTTTTGTGTCAATATCAACCTGTTTTTGTTATTGTGGCTGTGTAGTACAGCTTCAGGACTTGGATTGTAATACTACCAGCATTGCTCTTTTTTTTTGCCTAAAATTCCTTTGGCTATTCAAGATCTTTTGTTGTTCCATATGAATCTGTGCATTGTTTTCTCTATCTTAGTAAACAATCTCATTGAGATTTTGATGGGAATTGCATTAAATTTGTAGATCGTTTTTAGCAGGGGCTATTGGAATTTTTTTTTAATTAGAATTAAAGCATTCTCTCTGCCCCCGTCCTTAGGCTTGCAGGCTTCCTTGATTTGCTCTCAATGTAGCAAAAGCATCAACAGGGCCCTTGCTAACTCCTGCAATTCACTCCCTGTGATGAGACCTTCCTGACAGGACTTGGGACTTGGGACTCCCATTCAGCCTCACACAGATGCTCTCCTGGCACATTGTTTTGGTGCTGCAAATCAAACTAGGGGCTGGCGCTCACACATATGCACCTTGCCAATGCATTCAGGCCCTGGGCTCCCTTTCCACATTTTTAATGGTTCATCATTGAAGACCTGCATTTGTATCATTCTCTTCACATACTTCTCTTCATCATTACGATTCTATGGTCAGAAGTTTTTAAAGGGTCTTTCAGATGGGGGCTGGTGGCTCATGACTGGAACCCTAGCTACTCAGGAGGCTGAGATCTGAGGTTCACAGTTCAAAGGCAAGAAAGTCTGTGAGACTCTTATCTCCATTTTACCATCAGTAAAACAAGAAGTGATGCTGTGGCTCAAAGCAGTAACCTTGAATGAAAAGCTCAGGAGCAGTGTGTCCACACCTACAGCACCACGGCCAACAACAACAAAAGTCTTCCAAGCCAATTGGGAGGGCAGCTAAGTAGAAACTGCAATACAATTGACAATGAATAGTTAACTGCTAAGCGCCACACATATGCTTTGTCAAAACTGTGAACAGGTGAGAACATTCCTTTGTTCATTTCATTCTCTCCTCCCTTCCCATCCCTCCTCTCCCTCTCCTTTCTCCCTCCATTCACCTCTTTCCCTCTCCTTGCTCCTCTTCCCTCTTGGCTTCTCTCTTCCCTCTCCCTCTCTTTTGCCCTCTATTCCTCTATCCCCTTTCCTCCCCTCTCCTCTCCTCTCATCTCTTACCTCTTCTCTCCACTCCTCTCCTCCCTCCCCCTTCCCCTCCATTCTCCTCCACACACTCCTTCTACTCCTCTCCCTACTCTTCCTTTTTTTCTTCTCATCTTTCTTCCCATCTCCCCTCCTCCTTCCTTCTCTTCCCCTTTTCTCTTCTCTCCTCTCCTCAATTTCCCTTAATTTCCCCTTCCACCCATTGTCTCCTCTCCCCTTCTCTCTTCTCCCCTTCTGTTCCCCCCTCTCCTCTCTCTCTTCTTCTTTCTCTATCCTTCCTTTCCCCCCTTTCTCCTATTATTCCATGAAATCTGAAATTTGTGTAGCTTAACCAGAGAAACATGGCTCATCCACAGCATCACTACCATTTATAGTCTGATCTATCAGAGCCATGTTCTTTCTTTGCTTCTATGTTTCCTTTAATAATCGCTGAACTGTGGTAGAGCAGACTGCTTGAAGTCAAGGCCACATCTAGCTTTCTGCTCTCATATTCTCTGACAGAAAATGGTCAATCTTCAAGTTTCTACTTCACCCATCACATATTCATCATGAGTCAGATTTAGGGACTGTATTAGCAATACTTGTTGATTTCTTTACTTTCTGAAATGTATTATAGTAAGGGATTTCTAAGTGTGCTACTTTTAGGCAAATGAACCTTAACAGCAACTTTAAACAAAGTCACTCATTGCTGTTGAATCCTACCCTGTGCCAGTTTTTGTGATTTATATCCATTCAAATGTCATTAGCCGTTTGTGACATTCCATAGGGTGGTAGCAAGTGATGTGCTTCACCGTAGAGCTTCGCTTCCTTTCTCTTTGGAACTACCAATACTCTAGCCTCACCTTCATGGAGGCACAATGCCACTTCTCATTCTAAAAGATATCTTCCTTTGTATTGGACTCAAGGCAATGTTCTCTTGCTTGGCTTATTTTCCCTCTAGGCTGGAGTTCTAGGACTTGAGCCATACCGCCACTTCTTATCTTCTTAAATATGTAGGTTTTGAAGAGGTTTTTTTTTTCCTTTTCTTTTTTGCTGTTTTGTTTTCTTTTTATTTTTTCCCTTGGTCCATTTATATGATTTTGAGGTATAAGGGAAGCACAGAAATGGAGGGACAAAGGGTGAACAAATGCAGCAATGGTACTCACTATACACTATGTTGAAAATGAACTATACCACTTAGGGGTGGGGTGGGAGGGGAAAACAGAGAGAGTAGGGGAAGGGGTAAATTGTCCACAAAGAAATGTACTTCTTTATCTGACCCATTACTGTAACCCCTCTGTACATGACCTTTACACTAAACACAAGATATTTAAAAAAAATAATGTGGATTGTTTTTGTAGCATTGAGATTTGAACTTGGCTTTGTGCTTGATAGGAAGGTACTCTACCACTTCAGTCATGCTTCCAGTCTTTTCTTCTGGCTACATTTTTTAATGCCAGTACTGGGGCTTGAACTTGGGTCCTGGGTGCTGTTCTTGAGCTATTTTGCTGAGGACTAGTGCTCTACCACTTGGGCCATGGTTTCACTTCTGGTTTTTTGGTGGTTAATTGGACATGAGAGTCTCATGGACTTCCCTGCCCAGGCTGACTTTAAATACAATCCTCAGATCTCAGCCTTCTAAGTAGCTACGATGGATGTGCAGCCACTAGCATCTGAATCTTCTGGCTAGTTTTGAAATAGTATCTCACTGTTGAAAACAGGATCTCCCTGGATGGGAATGCTCCCATTTACACTTTTTGCCATAGCTGGGATGACAAGCAAGCAGCATCACATCCAGCTTTTACTGTCTACATGGGTGTCTTACAAACTTTTGTTGCCTAGGCTAGCCTCAAACTATAATCCTTCTGATTTCCACCAAGTAGGTGAGATGATAGGGGTGATCCTGATAATGTGCTTCCTCTAATGCCAGAGTCTAACTGTAAGTTGCATTCCTCCAAGTCTTAGTGGCTCCTGTTATCACTTTTTTTACTGGTAGGCTGAATCATATGAAGGTTCTCTTTTTCATTCATTTCTTTATTGTCAAAGTGATATACAGAGGGGTTACAGTTTCATACGTAAGGCAGTAAGTACATTGCTTATCCAGCTTGTTACCTCCTCCCTCATTTTTCCTGTATTCCCCCTCCCTGTTTGCCTCCCCACCCCCTGCCATGAGTTGTACAGTTGGTTTACACCATATAGTTTTTATTTGTCTTTTCTTTTTTGATACTGGGGATTGAACCCAGGACGTTGTACTTGCTAAGCAAGCGTGTTGTCACTGAGCTACATCCCAGCTCTACACCATATAGTTTGTCCTTTTATCTATTTTTAGAGGTCAAAAACTGTTGAGTGTTGGCAATTTCTTATGATTCAACTTAATGTATGTGCAGTATCTTTGTACCAGTCCTGGGGCTTGAACTCAGCTCCTGGGCACTGTCCCTGAGCTTCTCCACTCAAGGCTAGTGCTATTAACCCACAACTCTACTTCTCTGGCTTTTTGGTGGTTAATTGGAGATGAGAGTTCCATGGATTTTCTTTCCTGGGCTGGTTTTGAACTGTGATCCTCAGATGTCAGTCTTATGAGTAGATGTGAGCCACCAACCTCTGGCTGTGCTATATTATCCATTAATATAGAAACAGCTGAAGCTGTTCTATTTGTGACTTTTCCCAGGCATATTCTTCTGTGTCTTCATGCCCCTCCCATGCTGCTCTTGGTGTTTTATCTGATATCATCCATAACAATAAATTTTAATGTTATCAGGTGCCGGGCCTCACTATACCCCCCATCTGCGTGGAAGGGGGTCCTGGGCTTGTCTGTCTCTTCCGTGTGGGATCCATTCTCGCTCTCTCATGCCTCCTGGCCAGTGGAGGTTAATCGCGGAAACGGGGTCCCAATGTAGCCTCAGCTCACCTGTGGTTGCAAGACCCCATGCCCGCCAGCCCAAGGAAAGACACGGGCACGTGGGAGTCTCGGAGAAAGCCTCTGGGGCATTCTGTTTACTCAAATGAGGAGCCAACAGATATACCCCCAAAGGTGGGCACAGGAGAGGAACTGCTGGTTGGCTACAAGGGCTGTCCCTCAAGTGATGTCAGGGGACTTCTTCTATGGGCGGAGACCCAGCCCCCCAAGGCCTGGGTTCTGGGGTCTCGGCCATCATACACGTGCTCGACCCCAGGGGCGGGGGCTTCTCTTCCTGTTAAAGGTGGAAGAAGAGGAGATGGGCTAAAGCCATCTGTGGCCTCTTAAAGGCACAGCTGTCCCCAATATCTGCTCCCTTTTTTTGTTGTTTTTTTTTTTTAAATTAGCAGGGGATGTTGTAAACATATAGCATATGTAGGCATAAGGCAAATGCTGACATAAGACATATATATATATATATATATATATATATATATATATATATATGGCCTTTTCCACAAAGGGAAGGGGTAGGTAAAGTGGCCATTCATTTGGCTCTGTCCAGAGAAGTTGGAGTCCTTATCCGGTTTCTGCCATTCAGGATAAGTGCAGACATCATTCCTCTTTCGGCGGTGAGGTAGAAGCAGGCTTAAGTTCTGGCATCTCTGGTAGTCCACCACTAGTAACTTAAACACACATGTGGTTAGTAAAACATTCTTTTTATATAAACATTGAAGCGAAGGTGCTAAACCTTTGTGCTTACTTTTTAAAAACATTTTTATCATGAAACTTTGAGGTTGAGTGTCAAAACCTTCAGCTCCTACTTCCCTCTAACGGGATCCCCCTAAACCAAACAGTAGGGGGAGAGGAGAGGAAGAAACACGGTGCAAAATTTCTTTAGTTTTTGTACAAAACTGCAAGTGACATTGCCACAGCGAAATATTGTGCCACGAGAAACGCCCAAGGAAGAGTTTAGAAAGCAAACAAGGAAGGGAAGCTGGCTGCTTTTTTACTGCTACCAGTGTTGTATGCGCTGTTGTATATTCTCTTTGGAAGAGCAGAAGAAATCCAGTATGGTCCTTGTTTTCCTGAAGAGAACAAGAAGAGACATTTCTCCAGAGCAAGTGCTCTGGGTTTAGTTTCCTAATCTGTAAAGGCATATACAAGGCTCTTTCCCACTGTTTTGGGAAGATTTAAAATTTCTTAAGATATTTAATATAAGCATAGCTATCCTTACCAATCATGGGGGCTACTTCCCCCTCTCTCCCCCTTTTTTTTCAATTTTTATTTTTATTTATTTATTTATTTTTCCTTATGACATGGCAGGGCACCAGGCTGGGCTGGAGATAAGGGTGAAGGTCTTTCTTCTAGAGCTACTTCCTGCTGAAAGGGGGCGAGGTGGTCAAGGGCCCCTGGCCAGCCTGGCACCGTCCAATGTGGCTGGAAAAAGTTCCATCATTACTACGAGAATGGAATGGCCATCCGTGCCAATGGGTGTCCTGGTCTCCTCTGGCCACCCTGTAGCTTGGCACAGCAGTATGGAAAAGATGATGGCCTTGAACCGCAATTTTCCAGGTGGTGACTTTAGGGAGATGTTACTCTGTTAAAAGAGACTTTTGAAAAGATCAAGCAAAGTATTGACAAGTTCTCAGAGCTGGTTGGCATAAATGACATAAAATATATCCTGGGCATAAGCTAGAAAAGTAGACTGGTTAAGGATATTTAAATCCCCCAGCATATTTTGGTTGGTTTCTGAGTATTCCCTGGCCTTGTAGGCAGATGCCCTTTTGGCTTAAGCAGGGTAATGATTTTAAGAGATTTTCCTAGTTATAAAATCCCAAGATAATTCTGTGGCTTTTAACAGCTACAGTGCCTTTGATCTGGCAAATGTTGGCACTTTGATTGTTTAAATTTCCATTTAGGAATGTACTTTCAGGCCTTTGTCTTAGCCTTGTTTGCATCCAAAAGACCCTGAACTCAAATGACAATTTTCTTAATGCAGGAATCATAATTACAAATTTAGAGGCACTTATTCATTTAGCTTTTTAATAAATTAGTGAGAACCATTAACTTATTTTGCCATACTTTTATATACATACAGGGTTAACGAGAGTTTACTCTTATCCCCATAGTTAATTAAACATACTTTAAACGCTTGCCTGATTATATATAACTCAAGATAGGAGTCTCACATGGAAATTTAGTATAGACTGACAATCCAAGATAACTTAATCGTGTTTACCAGGATTTAAACACAAGGGATTTTGGCCTCAGCCTTTTGCTTTTTCTAATATCTCCAAATTACAAGAGTATCGCAGGATCAAATCACTTCAGGCAAGCAAACTTTTTAACCATCCAGAAAAATTCTTTCAATTTTTAGTATCTCTGAGCTGGTAATTACTTACAGGAAATCCAACCAAATTACTTATTGCTGTACCAGAACTGTTGTTCGCCTTAAAATATCTCCAATTACTCCATCTTTAGTCAGAAATCTGGGGCTTTTTCTTGTTCTTCTCTCACTTAGCCTGTAGCTGCGAGTTTAACAGAGAGAAACCGTGCAGGCAGACCCCAGCGGGTTTTTTTTTCACAGACTGGACAGCAGGCTCTAGCCCCGGCCAGCTGCATCAAAATCGTTGGAGGGAGGTCTGTCAGTCTCTTCAGTCCCTGCCCAGCTGCGGTGGCGGGAAAATTTGGAATCTCTTTTGTCTGTTAACCAAGTTTAGAATTTAGCCCACAATCTCAGAATTAACGAATCTCTGACTAGCGAACATTGACAAAAAACTGAGAACCCCTTTGTCTCCTTTAAAGCAGATTATCCAGCCTTCCCAGGCCTCAGAGGCGGAGGGAGGGAGCCAGCATAAAGAAGTTTCCGCCAAAACCGCCGCACGCCCACCAGCAAGGGTGGGGTGGGAAGGAGATCATCTCGACTTAGCAAGCACTGATAACAGAAATCTAAGATCCTGTCTCTTTTTTCCAGCAGCCACACAATCCAACCCAGTAGGTTTGGGGCCGGCTTTGGGGGTGGAGAGAGCACACGAAGCTCTGCGCCCCAGGACGCTGCCGCGCTCAGTGCTGCCCACAGCTGTCGAGGGCACCAAGCTGCTCCAGCACTCGCGAGCCTCCGCCGGGCCGTGCTACTGCCGTTCTTGTTACTCGGGCGCAGGCGCCAAGCCGCCGCTTTTGGCGGCCCCCAGAATCGGGAAGAAAAGCAGGGGCTGGTGTGAGGGCAAGCTGCTCCAGGCGCCCCGCGAGCCTCTATGCTCGCCATGTCTCAACATTGCCGGGGCCGCGATCTCTCGCGGCGGGTGCAGAATTAGCGCTGCTTGTCCCGGGCCCCAAGCATGAAGCTGCCGCTGCCGCTTGGCGCCCTGAGACGTGTAAGACTGCGTGCCGCTCCGTGCGCTGCAGAAATCTCTCGGCCCTTGGCCCGAGTATCCCAAAAAATTTGATCCGTTCTCTTAGACACAGATTAGTTCTGCCCCACCTCTTTCTTTCAGTGGGGACCACATGCCCGGAGAATTCATTTTCTCCAATTTTCCCGAGGGCTACCGACAGCCGCGGACTTACTCCCATGGGCTCTGCGCCCCCACGTTCGGGTCGCCATTTGCCGGGCCTCGCTCTACCCCCCCCATCTGTGTGGGAGGGGGTCCTGGGCTTGTCTGTCGCTTCCATGTGGGATCCATTCTCGCTCTCTCACGCCTCCTGGCCAGTGGAGGTTAATCGCGGAAACGGGGTCCCAATGTAGCCTCAGTTCGTGTGTGGTTGCGAGACCCCATGCCTGCCAGCCCAAGGAAAGACACGGGCACGTGGGAGTCTCAGAGAAAGCCTATGGGGCATTCTGTTTATTCAAATGAGGAGCCAACAGATATACCCCCAAAGGCGGGCAGAGGAGAGGAACTGCTGGTTGGCTACAAGGGCTGTCCCTCAAGTGATGTCAGGAGACTTCCTCTATGGGTGGAGACCCAGCCTCCCAAGTCCTGGGTTCTGGGGTCCTGGCCATCATACACGTGCTCAACCCCAGGGGCGGGGGCTTCTCTTCCTGTTAAAGGCAGAAGAAGAGGGGATGGGCTAAAGCCAGCTGTGGCCTCTTAAAGGCACAGCTGTCCCCAACATCCAGGCACTTTTCTCCTTTCCTCCTGTACTTTCAATTTCAAGATCTCTTTATCAGATCAACAAAGCTCTGAGAAACACATTTTTCTAGTTATCAAAGAAAGACCCATCCATAGCCAAGAGCCCCACAACACTGTATTTTAAACCATGATCCAGACAAAACAAATCCATGTTAAAATTCCATCACTACCAAAAAATATTTTGAGCTAGGTACAGTGGCACCTAATCTTAGCTGTGTTGGAGGCATAGGTAGGAGGACTGTAGTCTGAGGCTGACCATGGCAAGTCTTTGAAGCTGTATCCAAACAAAAAATATCTAAAGCAGACTGGGTTGGGTTATGGCTCAAGTAGTAGACTGCATGTGCCTAGCAAGCACGAGGCCTTGAGTTCAAACTCCAGCACACCAAAAATAAAATAAGAAGACAGCTATTTCATCTTCTATATATTATTTATTATTCCAGAGTGCCCATTTTATTTTGTAAGAAAAGAAAACAAGGTGGAGCATAAACAGTACATGCTTGGAGCCACAGTACTGGAGAGGTTGAGGTAGGAGGACTCCAAGTTCTAGGACAGCCTGGACTACACACTGAGACCTTCTCTAAAAAAAGGGGAAAGGGATCTGGGTGCTACTCAGGAGGCTAGGATCCGAGGATCAGCGTTCCAAGCCAGCCAGAGCAAGAAAACCCATTACTCTTGCTTCTAAATAAATACACAAAAAGCCAGAAGTGGCGCTGTGGCACAAGTGACAGAATGCTAGCCTTGAGCAAATAAGCTCAGGGACGCGCCCACGCCTAAGTTCAGGCCACTGACTGGCACACAATTTTTTTCAAAAGGAAAGGAGAAACAAAACATTATCTGGTCCCCTGAAGTCCTTGAATTTATTTTTACCTACAAGTCCATTGTCCTTGAGAATTATTTCTATCTCCTTCAGTGAGACTACTCAGGTTGGTGAGTCTACATTTGTTAGAATAAGAAGGGGAAGAAAGTGGCAAAGAGGAGCATGTTTGATTTGCTAGCCTCGCCTCAAGCCCTCTGTGGAATGGCAGTGGGAATACATGATGTATGGTGACACTTGTGGGTATACAGTGCCTCAGTCCCTCTGTATCATCAGTCAAGAGAAGTTGGTGATGATTCATCTGCACATTTATTCTTCTGTCCCTCTATCCAATGAGTGACTGGTTTAGGTCTGGATCTTGCCTGCAGTGAGCTTATGGTCTAAATAGGAGAAGAGATTGGGCCTTTATTTAGTGGGTTAGAGCCAATACAATATTTAAGAAAATGAGTGTTATGACAGTGAAGAAATGGGCTAGAGGCATGGCTCAGTGATACAGCACCTGCCTAGAAAGCATAAGTCCCTGAGTTCAAACCCCATTGCCACAAAGAAAAATAAATTAACTTAAATATGAAAATATCTGAAAAAAAGTCTGAGATGCCAAAGGGAGACACTGGAACGAACATGCTTTGTACAGAAGAGTGAACTGGGCTTCAAAGCTAGATGATTTGAGCCAAGCCTGGTGGTGCCCATCTGTAGTCCCAGCATTCAGGAGGCAGAGGCAGGAGGATTTCTAATTCAAGGCCAGCCTGAGATACATAGTAAAACTGTCTCAAAAAAGAAAATAGGAAAGAAGGGAAACGAATACATATACATACATACATGCATACATACATACATACATACATACATACATACATACACACATATATAAGAGTTGGACTTATAGAATTAGGGAAAGGGTTTTCCCAGGAAGAGAAACATCAGGATAAGGGCATGTGGTCCTTCTTCATGGTAGACAGTGAATAGTTCAGAGTGCTTACAGTGGAATAGTGAAGGAGAGATTGTA
Source organism: Perognathus longimembris pacificus (assembly GCF_023159225.1). Taxonomy (NCBI): domain Eukaryota; kingdom Metazoa; phylum Chordata; class Mammalia; order Rodentia; family Heteromyidae; genus Perognathus; species Perognathus longimembris. The sequence goes on from NC_063188.1 coordinate 61,569,370, forward strand.
AAGGTAGGCTAGCACATGTCTACTATCTGACTATAGAGGTATGGACTATATTGCATAATCCCTGAACGTTTTTCCTTTTATTAACATGGTCTCTCCATGCTGCCCAGGATGGCCTCAAGCTCCTGATCCCAAGCAATCTTCCTGCTTCACCCTCCCAGTTAGTGCACACTTTGACCTTAACTATTAAAGGAATTTGAGCTGGAAGTGACCTAGGTCAGAATTGGCTCCTAGAAATGTTGGTCTTTCTCAGTTTTTTGGTATTTTTTGCCAGTCCTGGGGCTTGAACTCAGGGCCTGAGCACTGTTCCTGGCTTCTTTTTGCTCAAGGCTAGCACTCTACCACATGAGCTATAGCGCCACTTCTTGCTTTTTTTATGTGGTGCTGAGGAATCGAACCCAGGGCTTCATGTATATGAGGCAAGCACTTTACCACTAGGCTATATTCCCAGCCTGAAATGTTGGTCTTTTTGTGTGCATGCTAGTACTGGGGGTTTAACTCAGGGCCTCATGCTCTCACTTGCCTTTTTTACTCACAGCTAGGGCTCTTCTACTTGAGCCACTCCTCCAGTTCATGATTTTTGCTGGCTACTTGAAAATAAGCCTCCCACATTTGTCTGCCTAGCCTGGCTTTGAACTGTAATCTTCAGATCTCAGTCTCCTGGGAAGCTAGGATTACAGGAGTGGGCAACTGTTCCCAAACAGGAATGTTCATCTTGACCACAGCAGAGAAACAGGAGAAGGAACATGGATTTTGAAGTCATTGTAATTTCCACATTTCATCCTTGAAAAAAGCCCCAGGGTTTCCATCAACAGCACTTATCTGTAAATAGAATTTATTTGTGTGATTGATTGCTACCATATGATTCACCTCTGAAACTGTGAGTGGTTTCAGGGCAGAAACCAAGTCTGTTTCATTCCCCATTACTCCTCCTCCTTGCCTGACACACACTGCCTTGTTTGGGGAATAGATGACAATAACTGGAAGACTAAGCTGATTGTAGTGAAATGATGGGCAGGGAAGGTCAAGGCAGTTGTGGGGACACAGGAATGTTGCAAAGGTTTTGAGTCTGGGTGAGGCTTGAAAGTTGGAAATGGTCAGTGCTTTGAATGTGAAGAAGAGCAAGAATGAATGTAACAAACATTTAAGCAAGGAGGTAAAAAATGAATTACAAGAGGCAGAGAAGGAGAAAAAGGACGTACATGGGAGAACCAACAAGGTAGCATCACTGTCACAAAAGCCAATGAGATTGTAACTAGTAGTGGCAGATATGCAGAAAGGGTGAGGGAATGAAGTCTGTGGCAGTGTGAGATCTAGTAAACATGGAAATCAGTATTTTTGTGTCTGCCGGTTCTGGGCATGAACTCAGGGCTTTTCTACTTAGCTTTTCTACTCAAGGCTCTGCCACTTGAGCCATACCTCCACTTCTAGCTTTTTTTTTGCTGGTTATTGGAGATGAGAGTCTTACGGCAGGAAAGCCTGAGCTGGTTTTGACTCACGATCCTCAGATCTCAGCCCCCCAAGTAGCCAGGGTTACAGGCATGAGCCACTGGCGCCAGCTGGAAAGTCACTTTTGAGAGCACAGTTGTACCAGTATGGTGAAGGAAATGTAAAATTTCCGGGAAAACCAGAGCAGGAGAGTGATAGCAGAAGAGGTTTTCCTTGTCCTGCAGCAGAACCGTGTGTTCGCCCGACACAAAGACAAAGCTAGTCATCACTCACTGCAGGACATTAGGCAGGTCCTTCACCTAATTAGTCTCAGCCAGTCTGCCACCTCCTCGCCATCCTCCCACCAGATCGATAGCCCCCACTCACTCAGACTAGGGAGGTACCACACCTTGCTGTAAGAGGGCATTTTGGGCACTTTCTGCACTTCCCTTCCCCTTTTTCCACAGCACCATTTCTTGGTCCAATCTCTAAGAGTTGGTTATATTCCAGTTTCCTATTTTTTTCAGGCTGTCCTGGAATTCAACCCCTCTGTCCAAGTGGAAAAAAGGTTATTTCCTTCTGGTCCCACTAAAGGCATGTCCCAGGGATTCTTTGCTCCCTCGCTTCAGGCACTAAGCCTGCCAATTCCTAATGTTCAATTGTGTGGAACTGAATGTGCTCATGTGCCATGTTCTTTGGCAGCTGTATTGAAGCCTTTTATGTCATCTGGCTCATTGTTATTTTTTTGTAACTGCAAATTCACAAAAGGCATGAACTGTCATTTTGCAAAGAGAATTGCATAGAACGTGTGCTTTAGAATTCAATTTTGTTATTAAATAAATGTTAGAGTTGGGAGGGGGCTGTGGACAGTGTTTGCCCAGTTTTATCATGTTTTCAAGTAAGACAATGGGGGGAGTTGGACAAACATTTATGGAGCATGTGCAAGGCATGTATTAGCTACTATGAAGGATGGCAAGACACACCAGATATGTGTTTTAGAGTGGCTTCTAGAAGCCTGACCTTTTAGAAGCTGTTTGTCTACCTGGAGAAGAATATTATGGGCCAACAACCACCATGCAAGGAAGAACAGAGGATGTTCATGTAATCACTTGCATGGTGCAAGAGGGCAGAGGAAGTCTTCCAGAGTGGTCAGTGAAATCATCGTGGAAGTGTCATTTCAGCCGGAGCTTAAACAGTTTCATTAAAGAAGAGCTGGAAGTCAGGCACCAGTGACCCATGCATGTAATCCTGGCTACCAAGAAGGCAAAGATCTGGAGATTATAGTTCGAAGACATCCTGGGAAATGTCTTTGAGACTCTCATCTCCAATTAATCATCAAAAGGCTAGAAGTAGAGATGTGGCTCAAGTAGTAGAGCACCAATCTTGAATTTAAAAAGCCAAGTAAGAGTGCTAGGCCCCGAGTTTAGGCCTCAGAACTGGCACAAAAAGAAAAGAGAAACAAAGAAAAGAGATCGTATGAGAGGTCTTCCTTCCTGGTAAAAAGACCAACACTTTACTCTGGCTAGCAGAAAAAAAATATCAGGAGCCAATGGTATGAGCCAACTTGGCCAGGTGCAGTGCAAGATGTTTCATATGCATCTATTCATGTCCCCTCCCTCCCAGGCTGCTCCCACAGATCCTATAGATCTCAACCTGAATGTCAGCTCCTTCAAGAAGCCCTCCCTGGGAGCCTTATCTAAGCAGATCCCTATGGCAGTCTGCATCTTGCACATTTCATCTTCCTCATCTTCACCCTAAGGTATAATTCTGACCTCAGTCATTTACTTCCTTGGTGCTCCCTCACTAGATCCTAGGTAGGCTCATTGGGACCAGTAAAGGACTACTTGAAGATGTAAATAACTAACCATGTTAGTAGAGTGTAAGTGGTGGTTTATAAGGAGACAGATCAGTGTTGGGGGTGGAGATAGGACAATGACACTTCCTGAGAGGGAAGGATCAGATCAGAGGTGGAGGCTCAGACACCCCGTGGAAGAGGACAGGTGGGCATGGAGAGAAATGAAGCAAACAGGGAATGAAGGTCACGGCATGTCTGTTTCTAGACTCCTTAAATTTTCGGCCGGGAAGGTATTAAAACTAGGAAAGTGAAAGGGAATACCAAAATCAAGAGACACAGGATAAAAAGACAAATGACTACAAAAGCAATACTTGCAAAACTGTTTGGTGTAAACCAACTGAACAACTAATGGGGAGAGAGGAATGAGGAGGAGGTAACAAACAGTACAAGAAATGTATCCAATGCTTAACGTATGAAACTGTAACCTCTCTGTACATCACTTTGACAATAAATAAGAAAAAAAAATTCTGCTGGGAAGGTAAGGTCTGATCCTCAAGAACTTGCAGATGCCCATAACCTTGTGTTTAGGAGAACAGAGAAGTTGGACAGTCAGGTCGGGGCAAGAAGTGACCAGAATGAAAGCAAAGAAAAGGACCTAAGTGGGAGTTGAAGGAGAAAGGGAAAGGAGGCAGAGGATGGAGCTAGATCCAAGAAAATAAAACTAGAACTACCACATGATCTTCCTATACTGGGCATATATCTGAAGGAATGAAAGTCAGCATACAGCAGAGACCCCTGTACACTCAACCGCACTGTTCACAATAGCCAAGCCATGGGACCAGCATCTAGCCTATCACTTGATGAATGAAAATGAATGTACAAATTTTTAAAATACAGGGTATCTTCTGAGCACTGGTGGGTTATATCTGTAACCCTAGATACTCAAGAGGCTGAGATCTGAGGGTCACAGTTCAAAGCCAGCCCTGGGCAGAAAAGTCCATGAGACTCTCATCTGCAATTAACTACCTAAAAGCCAGAAATGGAGGTGTGGCTCAAGTGTTAGAGTGCCAGCCTTGAGTGAAAAAAGTCAAGCAAGAGCTCAAGACCCTGAGTTCAGGCCCTAGAATTGTGACAAAAAATACACAGTCGAACTTTACTGAGCCATAAAGACAGAAAATTACATCATTTGCAAGAGAATGGATGGAATGGGAGATCATTATGCTGAGTGAAATAAACCAGGTTCAGAAAGACATTTGCATATGCAGAATCTAAATCTAAAAAAAATGACAAACTTGAGTGCTGGTGGCTCATGCCTCTAATCCTAGATACACAGAAGTCTGACATCTGAGGATCTTGATTTGGTATCAACCCAAGCAGGAAAGTCCCTGAGACTCTTATCTCCAACTAACCACCAGAAAACCAGAAGTGGAGCTGTGGCTCAGTGTGGTAGAGCACTAGCCTTGAGCAAAGCTTTGAGAACAAATTTGGGACAGTGCCCAGGCCCCAAGTTCAAGCCCTATGACTGACAGAAAACAAACAGTGATATGAACATAAGAGTGAGAGTTTGCGAGGAACTAGCAGGAGCTAGAAGGGTAAAGGTGAGGATTATCGAGGAAGTGAAAATGATCAAAGTACTCTATATGCATTACGAAAATAGAATGAAACCCATTAAATGTAAAAAAAGAGGGAAGTGGGAATAAAAAGTGTAATAGAGGAGGTGAGTTAGATCAAAACACATAATATGTATATAGAAATGTTAAAAGGAAACCTCTTCATACAATTTTTGCCAATTAGAGATTTTTGTGTGATCTCAGTTTAAAGAGTAAGGAGTGTGGAAAAGAAAGCCATGCAGTGAGCCCAGGCTCTAAGCCAGTCAGCTCCCTGCTTCATAGCTGAGCCAGGCTCTGCAAATTCTTCGTTCATCCAATACCTGCACTGGGACAGGCATTCCAGGGATGTGCAGCTGAACAGGGCCCAGTGTCCACTGTCAGAGTTGGTCAGAAGATGGATGTGGAGATAAAGGCAGGACAGTCTCTGGTGGTCAAGTGACAGGCTGCTGGGGTGCTTAAGGGTACATTCCTTCAGCTACATGGCCGGTTTGACTGTTTTCTCAGGTGGAAAACAGGAATCCCATGTGCACCTACTTCATCCATGGAAAGGCATGCAGAAAGCACTTGGGTTAGTGCCTGGCTTGTGGTAAACAGGAACTACATGAGCTGTGATCGTGGTGACAGAGGAGCACGAAGACAAGGTCCATTCTACCTCTGAGTGGGAGGTGGAAGAGGTGATTCTGGAAGGCAGCATCGAAAGGAGGTGGGGTTTTTGCACCTCGTTTTGACATTTGAAGAGGAATTTTCTAGGTGAGCATGAAGAGGCTGCATTGAAGCCATTTAAGGGTGGGGAAAGAAGCTAAGTCCCTGGGGAGCTGCATGTTTGTGGAATCAAGCGGCTGAAGGGAGGGGCACACAGCAGGAGATGAGGCAGGAGGGAAAGGCCAAGGTCTGATGGCGGAAGGGCCAGGCCAAGGAGCAACATGCTGGGCAGGGTGGAACCATTGGCCCATAGCATCCATGGGGTGCATGGACAGCCCAGGCTGACCACAAGGCAGACAGAAACATCTCCTTGCCCCTTCTTGTCCCTAGGATAATTCATGAGCCACCATTTGCGAATTGTTGGAAGTGGTAGACACTTGCTGGCCAGGAGAGGGTGGCATAGGCTATGTGGCTAGTTCACTTGGTCTAAGGAGGAAAGTCCATTAGTGGGTATTATTACTGTACCCAGAGGCATTGAGTGTAGTAGGGGTTTCATTGTTGAAGTGCTTCTGTTTTCCAACAAAGCTCAGATAACCATACTTATTTTTCCTAGTTCACTAACCCGAAATATTTTAAGTTGTACATTTAAAACACTGCTTTCAGACACGGGCTACAAAATGTGTTGAGCCTGGACCCAAGGTATCCAGAAGCCAGTTTTGCTGTTTCTTGGAAGTGATGAGGGAAGAAAAAGGCTTTTGAGGAAATTGGAATTTGAGCTTCCCAAGTTCTTTGCAATGAACAAAATGACCTACAAGTGCCAAGGAAATGACTGAATGGATGAAAAGATTCATGGAATGAAGGCCATGAAATCCTAGATAGAAACAGGACTGACAAACGTGACTGGGAGTAATGAGCCTCAGTATCCACTGGCCAGCCTGGTGGGTCTGCATTGTACTTTTCAGCACTGGCTTACTGGCAACCTTGAGAAAGCTAATGGCTCTGGACTCCTCATCTGAGTGCCACGAGGCTTTCTTGATGCTTTGGCTTCCAGTGCTTGATCCTAGGCAGGTGCAGAAAAGGCTCTGGTAGACTTTGTAGCTTGACCTTTTGGCTCAAGCCCAAGGCCAGCTCACAGGCCCATCCATCCCAGTCCTACAGTTCAAACCTACCTTCTGCATCCAGATTAGCTTCATCCACTTGCTTTGAGGAAAACTTGGCTTTCATTAGCAAATTGTTATTGGTGGTGGGGCTTGAACTCATGGCATGGGTGTTGTCCCTGAGCTTTTTTTGCTCAAGGCTAGTGTTTTACCACTTTGAGCCATGGCACCACTTACAGTTTTCTATTGGTTTATTGGAGATAAGAAAGAGTCTTACACTTTTCTGCCCAGGCTGGCGTTGAACTGCAATCCTCATATCTCGGCCTCCTGAGTAGCTAGGATTACAGGTGTGAGCCACCAGCTACATTAGTGATTTCTAGAAGCACTTTCAACTTTTTGTGTTTGAACGAGGATTTTTTTTGTCAGATGTTGGGCTTGAACTCACGGCCTAGGTGCTATCCCTGAGCCTCTCTGTGCTCAAGGCTAGTACTCTACCACTTGAGCTAAAGCGCCACTTCCGGTTTTTGAGTGATTATTCGAAGACGTGTCTCACAGGGACTTTCTGCCCAGGCTGGCTTCAAAGGGAGATCCTCAGATCTCAGCCTTTTGAGTAGCTAGAATTACAGGCATGAGCCACTGGCACTGGGCTGAACAAGGATTTTTGTCAAGAGTATCATCCTATGGATCTTTCAAAGTTTGATCATTTTGAGGATTTTTTCCTCTTCAAGGTGAGAAAATTGAGGCAAACTGGGCAGCAGACCTGAAGATTGTGTCCCTCCCAGTGAGGATGTGGCCCCGCCCTGTGGGGGACAGGTCTCCTTTGGGAGTTTCTTTGTGGCTCAGGTTGTCTTCTCATGCTGGGGCTAAATTTCCTTTGGCAGAACCTTCTCTATGAGAAGGTAGATCCTTAGCACAGCAACAGGACTGTAGCCACAGGAGAAACCTTTGTCCTCTTTATACTGAGGCGAGCTCAGCCCCTCAGCGGCTCAAGGAACCCTCAGAGGACTTCTTTTTGTTTGGCTGCCTTATAGAAAGCCAAGAGCTTGCTTGTGATCAAGCCAGCAATGGTTCAGATGTCACATATTAGGGGTGCTCATTCATTTGATTGTAACTTTTTCTTTGGTGGGGCTTGAACTCAGCCTAGACATTATCCCTGACCATTTTTGATCAAAACTAGCACTGTACCACTTAGCCACATCTCCACTTATGACTTTTTGCTAGTCAGAGGTAAAAGTCTCATGGACTTTTCTGTCTGGGCTTGTTTTGAACATCTCAGCCTCCTGAGTAGCTAGGATTACAGGCATGAACCACCAGCAATTATAGCAGCAACTCTTCAGGCTTCTTGACATAAGCTTCATGACATTACCTGCTCTAAGCACTTCTTCCAAGGACCACAGTGGTGAGTGTGGCTCTCTGCAAGATGGACTCATCTCACTTCCATTCTTGGAAACTAGCAAGCTGGAAGGTGGCCTTCTCTTAATTGTTTTTCTCCATCAGTTCAATACTAGGCTATGCTGCTTGCTCTAACATTCTTTTTACAGTATCATCCATCCTGGGCACTTTTTTTAATCACCTAGCATGCGCTTCCCTATGTCTAGTTGGTGCTGTTCAAGGCAGCATGTATGGCATGATGGTCTCCTTGGTCTTCAAGCACCCAGCTTTTTACCACCTGCAAGATCACACATATCCCAAGAACTTCCTGGCAAATCACCAATCAAGGAGCAAGCCCTCTGCCCCTCCCCCAGCAAAGGTCTGACCCCTTCTCCCTGCTGCAGTGGCTCCACCCTCCCTGCTCAACTCCTTCCAAGAACAGCCCTGAGCCATAGTTCATTGCAACTATCATTTATTAAAAAATATATGTCTCCTTGGAAGGAACACTGGTAAACCAACTAGTGTCATGCTTACTTTGAAATCTTTGCTTTTCATCCCTGTGAGGGAGGGAGAGAGGAGGGCTTGCACATCATTGTTCATACATGTCATTGTTACCTTCAAAGAACCACCACTACCTGCTCACCCCCCTCATCAGAGTCACAGTCAGCCATCATGCTATCCTTCTTTGCCTTCAATCCAGTGTACTGCCCAAGGGAAAGCTGCTGCCTGTTCTTTCCCCTCACTTCTGGGCCCCACACTTTACAGTTAGCCTCATTGTGCTGTTAGGATACCTATGAACATAGTTCCTGCTAGTGGCTGGTAGTGCTTAAAGCATCTTCAACTTTGTGTCATTTGCACTGGTCCTAACCCAGTGGGCTCAACTCGAGGGCCAAGTTTTTCTAGGTTCTCCCCTGCGTCATCCCTCCAGTGTGGAGGTGAGGGAGGCACATTGGCTTCAAAGGAGCACAGTGGGGTGGGGTAGGGCCTGGACCACACTTGCTGCCTGCATGGGTGGCAGAAGGAAAACTCCCTGGACCCATCACTGCCATCAGACTCTGGGAAAAGCAACAAGGTTTCACAGCTCACCAGTGAGTGAATCTTAGATCTACAGCTCATGTATAGCATTGAAAGTCTACTTTCTTCTTGAAGAAAAAGTAAGCTACCAGCTGCTGGTGATGGGGCTGGGGTAGGGCAAATGGAGCAGCTGCAAAAGAAAAGAAAAGAAAAGAACCAAATCTAACTCACTACATGGCTGGCCATGCCTGGTGCTGTTCCACTGTCCTGGCACTGGGCCAGAAGGCAAACACCTCCCTGTCCTTGTCAATGGCCCTTTGAAGGGCCCCAGCTGAATCCAGCATGTCCTCGGTGGGTCAGTGGAGGCCAGCATGCACTGCAGAGCCCCAGCTTTCCTTCTGGTGACTCCACAGATGACCACACCTGGTCACCTACTACTTCTGGGGCCTGGTTCCCTTCAGAACCTTGCAAGCCTTTAGAACACTGGCAAATTGGATTCTACGCATTCACTTAAATAGTAAAAGTAAAATTTGGAAGAATGAAAAGGCTGATACAGTAGCACAACATGGTTTTGGTTTAACAGCAGCTTAAAAATGAACAAAAAAAGGAAAGCTCTCATGCAGACACATCAGGTGGTGTAAAACAATAGGCATTTTTATCCGGAGCATCAGTTACCATTCTCTCTTCCTATACAGGGAGGGGCTGGCTGCACCTCATGGGCAGCAGCTGCTCTCTCTGGTCTGTCAAGTCTCCAAACCTTCTGTCCCCCAGGCAAAGCCTCTTCTCTCAGGCCCCAGGCTGACTCCACCTGGAGCAAACCTTAGTTCTCAAGAGAATGACCAGAATGCAAGTGAGTGCCCCTGGCATGGCACTTATTACTATTCTCAATCCCTTCCCAACCAGGTGGGACAGAAGATGCCATCTGATTGGAATATGAAAATTAAAGCATTTCTCGAATAACATAGTACCATTGATGAAGTCTCCATAGATTTTTCTAGTCCCCATGTAGGTGAGTGTGTGTGTGTATATATATATATATATGTGTGTATATATATATATATATGTATGTATGTATATATATATTATAAGAGAGTATATAATATATATATAATAATTTCTATATATTTTATATAAATTACATATATATATCTATATATAAATAAGATACTTTCTGTTGCCATTACGTTGCACCGTTCAGAGCTGCAAGCTAGCAGTACAGGTGGGTAGAAATGCCCAGGAGCACCTCATCACGTGGTGCTTTTAGCTCACTTCACAAGCCGTGCAGCTATCCAGAGGCTGGCTTTCCATCAGTCCTCCTCTCTTCTCTTCGCTTCTGCTGGGTGTTATGAAAACAATGGCTCTGATGGATTCGCACCTGTGCTAGCGCTTGGGAAAGGTCCATGCAGGAATGGGCACAGTCACATGATGAGTGAGATGGCATCATCCCAAAAAATAAACTAAAACAAAACCAATTTTTTTAAAAAAAGGAAACAAAAGAACAGGACTAGAAAACTCAATTTTTGACATATCTCAAAAAAGGGGACAAGAACAGTAGTCATTTGTTCTCCCCATGGGGACAGGAATGAAGAGGGAGGAGGGAAGAGGGACTTGATTTCTTCTGTTCACAAGAGAATGGTTGGAAGGGATTCTTCAGAGTTTTTCAGGGGATGGGACCCAAATGTAGTGCCCAGACTGGTCCTCAATGATTTGTTTGATTTTGTTATAAATCTCTTCCAGTGAGTCACCCTGTACAATGGCTGAAGTGAAGAGGAAAACAAAATTATTACTGTGGTTCACAACATATCCTCCCACCTCCCGGCCATCCTGCCTCTCCCATCCATCATGTGATGTTCCCTGTGCACACACAAGGATACACAGGGAAGTGTGGGTTTGTGTTGCTACTCAGCTATCTGTGAGTTCAGGGCAGGAGGGAAGCTAGCTAGAGGCCTCAAGTCCAGGGCTAGATGTCAGCTCTTTGAAATAGTGAGATTAGGCAGCAATGAACAGGAAAAATGTATTGATTCAAAAGATATTTAATGAGCCACCCACAACATGCCAGACATTGCAGTTCATGTTGCTCTTGGCTGCCATAAGGCCAACAGTTTCATTCAAAGACTTGGAAAATCCCAATTATCCAGAGGAAGAGAGGAAAGCCACAATTCCTGGCAAGAGGCAGTGCTCCTAGGGCCATCACATCTGCTCTGTGTCAGAGGTCAGCCCAGTGAACAAAGACATGGATGCTGACAGGAAAGGAAGCTCCAAAGACTGATGGTGTGCAAGCGTATTTCTGAATTTTGGTGGTGTTGGTGGTTTTTTTTTTTTGTGAGAACTCAGGGCCTGGGTGCTATTCCTTAGCTTTTTCACTCATTGAGGCTCTACCACTTGAGCCACAGCTCCACTATACGCTTTTGCTGCTTACAGGGAGGGAGTGTCTTGGATTTGTTTGCCTGGGCTGACTTCAAATCATGATCCCCAGATCTCACGTCTCCTTATAGGTGTGGGCCAATGGCACACCCAGAATATTTCTGATTTTTTTACCAGGTTAACCTACTGGCACCACCAGCTGGAATTTACTCAGCATTGCCCTGAACACAAACATAATGTGTCACTGTATTTTTTTTTTTTGCCAGTCCTTGGGCCTGGGCACTGTCTGTGAGCTTCTTGTGCTCAAGGTTAGTGCTCTACCACTTGAGCCACAGCGCCACTGCCAGCTTTTTCTGCGAATATGCTACTGAGGAATCAAACCCAGGCTTCATGCATGCTAGGCAAACACTTTACCACTAAGCCATATTCCCAGCCCTGTCAATGCATTTTTAAAAGGTGAGGGACAATTAAAAAGGAATATCTGCAACATCTTAGGAACTGACTTACTAAAATAGATGACCACATAAACACACACACACACACACACACACACACACACACACACACACACAGATAACTTGAATATCACACCAAGAAATCATCATCATCAACAAATGTTTATTCAGTACCTAAAACATGCAAGGCAAAGAAAGGATGGGGGAGGAAGATCTGGGTAGGAGGGAAACAACATAGGGATCTGCAATCTAGCAGAAACAAGAAAACAGAATGAACTAGGAGAGAATGAAGGAAGGGGTGATATTGTCCAAAAAGAAATGTACTCTTTACCTGACTTATGTAACTGTAACCCCTCTGTACATCATCTTTATAACAATTAAAATATTTTACACCCCCCCACATGAAAACAAAATGAACCAACCAATAGTTCAAGGCACATTTGGGGAATAGTTTGTGAGAAATTGGCTAAACTATGACCAGATGGGTGGGAGAAACTTAAGTGCTTAGAAATGCTGGCGTTCAACAGCTCTAATGCATGCAGTAGCTCTGTGCAGGCACTCTAAGGCCTGCCTACCCCTCTCTGAGCTGAGTTCAGGAGCATGTGTCTGGCTGGTTTCATGGAACCTCCAGCAGGGTAGTGGGGATTCTTACCTGTAAAGTATTCTCCAAATTCCTGCTCCAGTTTCATGGCTTTGTCATAGATCTTATTTGCTTGCTCATATGTCTGTCGTCGGTTCATTTCCCTGTCAAAGACACAGAAGAAGCAACATTGTTCCAAAGGAGATCTTTTTTTCATTATCAAAAGAGAGTGCTCCAAGTTCCCTGAAAAATCTGCCAAACTATCCTCTCAGGGCAGCCCCTAACTCCATCTTCAAAGCTTACAGGTCTGAAAGCCCAATTGAAACAACATGCATACACAGGCACTCAAACAGAAAGGGCAGCAGTCAGAGCTGGGCTGGTTTCCTTCTGTATCCACCAGGTCCTAACTCCACCCAACCAATCACTTTATTGTCCATTTCTGTCCCAGCAGCCCATCCTAGCGGATGTGTCTGACACCAGCAAACACTTACATAAGTGCTTCAATGGACTTGGGCTTGATGAAAATGGCAATGGGGTAAAGTTGTGCTTGCTGTAGTCTCTTGATAGCATTGCCGGAAACATCTAAGATGCAGTGCTTGCCCTGAGGAAGCAGATTTGTGTCAGTCCCTCTCCTTATCCACCCAACCTCACACAGAAATCTAATGGCATTCCAAATATTCTGCAGGAGGAACCTAAGGACACCCAGAATGACCCAGAATACCTTTTCTCTGACATACTCTGGCATTATGTTTTGCTTTTATTATCCAGAAAAGGCCACATCTGCCTAGGGGGACCCCAATTTCCCAGTGGATGACAATCCAGTGTGACATACAGGAGGGATAGGCACCTCCACCCAAGGGCTGGAATCTGTAGAACTGCCATTGCTTTGGTCAGCAGGACCACTGGATAGGCTCCATGGTATAAAGATGAGGATACAGGTGGAACTGAACCTGGATATCTATCTTGCCTCTAAGGCTCATGGGAGGTCAGGCTACCTCTCCACTTACCCTCTCTGCAACTGCTCGCACTGACTGGATGCTGGTCCCATAGAGATTATCATTGAACTGGCCTGCCTCAATGAACTTGTTGTCCTGGATATCCTTCTCCATCTGTTCCCGGGACACTACAAAGTGGTAGTCTTGTCCATCCACTTCATTATCACGCCGAGGCCGAGTAGTATCTGAAGAAAAAAAAAGGAACACCATAAGTCAAAGTCAAGGGCAATGATCTGCTCTAGGTCACAAAAGTGGACTTGGTTATCCCTCACCTGGGAGAGTCACAAGGTAACTTGATGCTTTTTCAGATAACTGGGGGGGGGGGGGGGAGTAGTTGGGAGAAGTCACTTATTTTCCAACCTCCAGATGTCATACAAGGGGTCTATTCACTTTATGTTCAACTGTACCAGAAAAGTAGTGCTTCCTAAACCAGGGCCTAGCAGAGGGTGCATGGAAATCAGTGAACCTCACAAATAATTCACCAAGTCATCCTTAAAGCACTTAGCACAAGGCCCTATGTTGGATCCCCAGCACTCCTCTCTCCAAAAAACAAACAAACATCACAGCTGGGCATTGGTGGGTCAAGCCTGTAAGCCTAGTTACTCAGGAGAAAGAAATCTAAGGATCACAGTTCAAAACCAGCCTAAGCAGGAAAGTCCATAAAACTCGTCTCTCCAATTAACTACCAAAAAGCAGTGAGTAGGGCTGTGGTTCAATGGTAGCAAAAATAAGCCAAAAAACTCAGAGATAGCACCCAGGCCCTGAGTTCAAACCCCAGGACCAGCATATATGCACACATGCACACACGCACACACACACACACACACACACACACACACACTCACACACCTAAGTAATCATACAGTGCTTAGGTTGTGTCTCCATATTTGTTCAATTATTCCTGACTATTGCCTTGCCAATTTCCCAGAGCACCCAAAGTGGGTATCGTAGTCCTCCCAACCCCATTTACTCTTGGGACTTCTATCACGTTGTACTCTTTTCAGATATATCCTCTTCCCAAAGGGCCTATATCTGATCCTAGCCACTTTCCACAAAACACTACAACAGCAGTTCCCAGGGTACCAAGCCTTGCTTGTTTGGGCCAGACTGGGTTCTTACGTGGCACACAGGATCCAAATTTATGTGGGAACTCAGAGATCAGGTCATCGTTGACTCGGTCCTTCATTGGGCCCAGGATGATCACGGGCCTGGCATAGTGAACTGGGGATGGAGAACATTGAGACAGTGAACAGAAGCCCTGCAGAGAAGTCCATCCCACCTTCAAGTCAGGCTAGAACATATTAATTATGGAGCTACCACTCAGAGTAAAGTGTCTACAGCCATTCTCTGGTTCTTCACTACAAGAACATCAAAGATCCTTTCAATGGATAATATCTAAGTCTTAAAGCAAGTTTGAAGCCAGGAGCTTCAGATTCCCTGTCCAACAGATTCAGGAGAGAATTCTGTATGGACACCAGCCACCCAGCAAAGAGTTTACAGGGCAAATACCCAAAAGAGGAATCTGCCTCTCCTTTCTGCAGTGGCTACCTCCATTGAGACAGATCTTCATTATAAACCTGCCCTCTCCTTGGAAGACCTCCTAACAACAGGCAAAAGTATAGCAAGAGGTGTGTACTGGCTGGCCTCCAAGTCCTCCACGATACAAGAGGCGGAAGAGCCCAGGTTCTGAATGCATACAGAGCTGAGTCTTCCTCTTTCCCTGCACCTTCCCCTGTTGCTCTAGTACCCACTGCATTGAGCCCCACAATATGAGACTAATATGAAGGCAGGACTCTCAGAGGATGGCTTACTTTCTTGCCGTATCACTGGCTCATATGATAAAATAGCATCTTCTTGTCCTTCTGTAACAAAAAGGAGACAGGTTAGCACTGTATGATTTACCTTCCTGTGTACAGCATTCACCATATCCCACTGCAAAAAAAAAGCCTGATCAAATGGTGTTTGCTGCTGCCTACCCATGCTGTGGTCTAGTCTGCTTCCATTGGCAAAAAAGGCTTGAAAAGGGCTGGGGATATAGCCTAGTGGCAAGAGTGCCTGCCTCGGATACACGAGGCCCTAGGTTCGATTCCCCAGCACCACATATACAGAAAACGGCCAGAAGCGGCGCTGTGGCTCAAGTGGCAGAGTGCTAGCCTTGAGCGGGAAGAAGCCAGGGACAGTGCTCAGGCCCTGAGTCCAAGGCCCAGGACTGGCCAAAAAAAAAAACAAAAAAAAAGGCTTGAAAAACCATCCTCTGGCCCCAGGCAGGATTCAGTGTGTTTTTTCATTCAGTGAAATACTGTTGGTCAAAGAGCCAAGGCCCAAAAGTCAGGAAACCACCATAGTTTCTATCAGAACTATTCTTACACTTAAGGGTTGGTTAGGATCAGTGGTTCCTTTGCTCTGGAAAGAACCCTAGAGAGGCTTCAACTGGCCAGGACATGTCCAGCTCCTTCCTCTTACCTGTAGAAGCAGTAGCCCAAGTACTCATGCTGATCTCCAAACCTGCAGCCTAACCTTTTTAGGGTCTACTTATTCCCCCTGCCTCTGGAAGAAACATCCAGAAAAGAGGTGCATGGCTAGAATAAGACCCCAGTGGCTGAGCCTGCCCATGCAGTGTGGCAATAATGAGGTTTTCCGAAACCAGTCAGCAACCCACATGGCACCGGGTGCCTGCAGGTCCCAAAGTAGCTGACAGTAATGCCAGGGAAGGCAGTGGTACCTGCACTGAGTTACAGGGTGCTTGCTAAAGGGTTTCTTCTAAGACTCCTACGTAGATTTTTGAAGGTTCCCCAAAGGCAATATTTCTAAAGTTTATCAGGTTTCAGTTATGGTTCTCTGGTGTAGTCACAGAATTTCCAAGGAAAACCAGGTAATTTCCTTTCTGACCATATAAAACAAACCAGGAGGTAAGGAGTTCCTAGCAACTAAGAAAGGCAGATTTGGTATGCTATCCCATAGGAGCCATTTAGCTTTTGGTCTCTGAGCTAATCTGTAAACCTGGCAGCAAGTACAACCTGCAGTGCTCATGGCAGGGATTTTCCCACTGGCAGTGCACCCTCCCCAGGCCCCTAGGGATGCTTTGAAGCCAGGCTGGGCAGGGCTTATACTCTCCATTGGACTAATTCCACCCCACTAGGAGAGTAAACAGACCATAGTATCTCCAGGGGCTCAAAGTGTACGTGGCTCAAAGGAGCAGCAGCCTCTGAGCAGGAATGGCAGCTGTGTGACACTGAAATGAGGATGGCTGAGAGACATGGTGGAGCTATATGACAAGGGGATGGAGGAATTGACACACACTTACTGGAACTGCTTTCGCTGTCACTGGTGTTGGATGTCACTCCCTCTGCAAGCCAACAAGAAAGAGACTCCAATTCAGAACACACCACTGAGAGGTCACATGCAGCACAAAACTCAACTGCTCCAGGCGTGAGACACTGATCTGCCAACTGAGTCAGGCCACAGGAAGCCTGCCACATCCAGACCACCTAGTGGGCGGCACAGCTTCAATCCTGATGCCCTGGCCACCTTCTATGTGTCCCCAGAGCCCTCTTCAGTCTGCAACTCCTTCCCTAGGGACTACAAACCTTCCTTCCTTTTTCCCTTCCTTCCTTCCTTCCTTCCACAGCATTTTCTTCATCTCAAACCATCTAACTTGGAAGGTTTCCAAATCTTATCTCAAAATGCACCTCCCAAAGCTAATGGCAGGAAAGAAGAGATAGGGGACAGTTGCAGAGAAAAAGCCAGGGATTATGCCACTCATACAGACCCATGTGGTACATCACACCTAAGAGTTAAAGCACTGGACAGGATGAGCAGGCACTAGGGAACACTGCTCTGACTTTCAGCAGCCACTTCTGAGGACAGCTTAGCTTGGGTGGTAAAGGAGGGAATGTGCCTCCATCCACCATCAGACAGACATGTCAAAACACAGAGACAACAAACCAACAGGAATATCTCAAGGACAAGACAGCTGCCATGTCTCAGGCAGCTGGGACCTGCCCATCTCTGAACATGGGCAAAGGAAACTCAAACAGAGAGTCACATTCACAGGAGGCACAAACAAACCCAGCCCTCCCCCAGACAACAGGCAAATGGAGATGAGATGAACAGATCAAACCATGGAGAGACGCTGCTCATTTCAGCCAAGACCACATTGTTCCAGATCATGATATGTTGTACCCCCCTCCAGCTCCAGCCCCCAGGACTGAGTTGCCACACATGCCTAGTTCCTGAACACTCCTTGCTGGGAGTCACTATTCAGCCTAGGTTCTTTATTGAAGGAGAGTATATATACACTGACAGAAACCCATCAGTGGGGCCAAATATCCATATACCTGCTTGCAGCAGGGGTGGCTGCTAAGGCCCTATCATATTGATCCTTCCATTTTTCTACTTGGGATTATTTTCCAAAATGGAATGATTATTCAAAAGTTTCCTGGGATAAGGCATGGCCATACACGGTGTATGAGTGGTACAGGTGTGTGATGTCCCCGCCAGACCAGACCAGCACCTTAAAGACACTCTATTAGAAACACTCAATTTGAGATATTCTATGGACAGCTGGTCATGCCTGTTCATTGACACCTTGGATCTACTGGGATAGACCAGGTACAGGATAAAGATATTCATGGCACCCTTGCTCATCGTTGGAGGAACTAGAATATCTGCAATGTCTAAGTTCAACTTATTTTTGAAGGTAAACAGAGTGATTTTATTTGAAAGTGAAAGGAAAGCCATGATGAAAGGAAAGTAGCAAAACTCTCTGAAGAGAGAGACCACAAAGAGGAGACCCTCAACTCTTTAGTGTGCTACCAATAGGAGAAGAATCCAACTAGCAGGCACCCTGCCCCTGATAACAGGTTAGCCATTCACTGTGTCCTTTGCCCTGGAGACATAGTCAGACCCACCTCACTTCCAAGGGGGATGGCAAGCTCATGTCTTACCACTTGGTGGTATAAAAGAAAATCACAGGTATGAGTATTGGGGATTTGTTACAGTTACCAAGGGTCCAGGGCAAAAGTGTGACTTTCAGAGCCACAAGTACTTCCTCTTGCCATGGGAACAAAGTTCTCACAAACAGTGCTTTCCCCTCCTCCTCCCCCTCCCCCATATCCCAGATACCCCAATCCCACCCTTCTCCACTCATGCCACAAACACAGTTTAAATGTGTAAATGTGTAAATTTGACTTACTCAGGTTCTTTGCTCCATAATAATCGTCACTTAACCCAGAGAAGTCCTGATTTCACAGACAGCAGAGACAGAAAGAGAGAGGAGGGAGGGTAGGAGGGAGAGAGGGAGATATGGAGGGAGATAATCAGGGGGAAGAGAAAACACAGAAAAACAAGGGGAAGGAAGAATACAGAGGCAAGTGAGCATTAGTGATAGAAGTATGAAGTCCTATGAAGCCCTAGAATTACAAGGAGGTGAAGAACTTTGCTGCAAAGAACATTCCAGGTCAGATAAAATACTGGATTTGACGTCACTCAGTTTGTTGTCAGAGGGCCATGGAGTAGACTAGCTCTTTCTGAGGTAGTCTCTAGCCCCATGAGTTGTCAGAACACAATAGGTGACACACCAAGGTTTAGAGTACTTGCTTTGACCAAATTTGTAGTTGTACAGTCCAGGTGAATGCTTTACCCATGAAATCACCATTTCCCTCTGTGGCCAGATGAAAGAGACATATATCCCTAGGTGCCAGGTGGCCAAACAGAATTACTGTCCACTCTGGGGAGCTTTTGCCCAGTATGGACTCACTCTGTCCAAACTCGTCAGGTAACACTTTCTGCCATCTGAGGTGTGGCCACCAAGGCTGCCCTGAGTTGCTCAGCTTCTGAAGCACAGGTACAAGGTACTTTCAACTCTTTTCAACTCTTGTTATCCAATGGGCACAGTCCACTGACTAGGCCACTGAGCATTGACACCTCTCCTGGCCAGATTCTTGAATGGAGGTTCTGGGACTTATCTGGTATAGTTTTGTGACAATATCTCAGATCTGTCTCAGGTAGTTTTCCACTACTGATGAGTAGAACAAACCAACTCCCTCTATCATCTGTCATGAAGAACGCCCAGAATGATGAGCCCTGGCCTTCATCTGGACAAGGGCACCTTGTATCTGTCAGGTCCACCTCAGACAGCCATAACTAAGAAGGCCCAAAAAGCGCTATTTCCTATTTGAATGGGACAGTTTCCTGCCAGTTCCCATGGCTGGAGAAGGCCAGATCACTCCATGCAATGTGGGAGGGGTGACTGGGAAATGAGATGTTTACAATTCACAATGAGACAAATGAAACCCTACTGTTCGAGCTTGACCTGATGTTTAAGTTTAGGGTCAGAGCAATTAATTTCTGAGGCACAATGTAGGATAAGATTTAGCAGGACTGGGTTGGGCACTGGTGCCTCAAAACCTGTAATCCTAGCTACTCAGGAGGCTGAGAATTCAGGTTCAAAGCCAGCCAGAAGAGACAAATCCAAGAGACTCATCTCCAATCAACCATCAAAAAGCCAGACATGCAGGTTTGCAGGTTTGACTCAAGTGGCAGAATACCATCTGTGAATAAAAAAAGAGAAAAAAGCACCAGAACACAAGGCATGGAGTTCAAGCAGCATTCAAGCTCCAGTGCCAACACACACACACACACACACACACACACACACACACACACACACACACACACACACACACACACACCCCAGATGATAGATAGATAGATAGATAGGACAGACAGATAGATATTTACTGACAATGGTTATTCATATTGTTCAGCATTATAGCCTTTTCAACCAAATCAGCTTTGGGGCTCTCAATAAATCGTTATTTAGAATAGGTTGAACATTGCACCCATATCAAGGATTTTAAGCAGTAAAGGTTTACTTACGGAATTTGGCTCTACAAGTACTCTAGATGACAGTGATCCTGAGCCTACAGAGAGTCATGTAGATATTGTGTGTCCTTATGTATGTGTGCGGAATTCCAGAAACAACCCAATGTCAAGTGCCTGTGAAGGCTAAGCTCTTCTCTTGACATGCATGAATGAAGTTAAGGAAAGAAAACACAAAAGGCAGAAGCCAGGAGAGCAACAGTCTTTAGACCTTGTTCTCTTGAAGAAAAAAACTAAAACATTTTGCTAACCCTGACACTGACTAAAAACTGCTCCTTACCCCCACAGCAGAGCTCCGTCTGGCACTTCCAACACCAGTGCCAGGGACATTCTGGAGGCTGGAACTGGGACCAGCCCCACCTCAGAGCCTCTAGCATTCATTCCAAGTGAGGAGCTGGACAAACAAGCCCAACATTCCCCTGTGCAGAGCGATTCTGCCCTGACTTTGCAAATAAGCAGGTGCACGCCACAGGCATTCGGGTGGCCACACATGGCAGTGTCTGGACTCCTCATATGAGTAGGGGCAACTGAGGAGAAGAGGATGGGGCTGCGGTCAGTCTGCACTGTGGACTCTGCTGCTACTTACGTTCCTGTATGCTGCTCTCCTGGGCCATGTTTTCTTTGCTCTTGTAAAATGGAAACTTTCGAGAGAGGCGAAAACTCTTTTTACGTTTCGTTTTGATCAACTGTGAAAGAACATGGAGATGGAGGGGAAGGACAGAAGAAAAAAAAACAATGGATTTTAAAGCATGCAAGAAAAACTAAAATGGAGACAATGATGAGCTAAATAAAAGACCATCTCTCACAAATGGAATCTATGAGATTAAATGAAAGTTGATGTAAGAGGAAAATTATGTTTACAGGAAATGTTGTAGGAATGTTAGAGGTTTCTACCTAGCCCAACCTCACAGCACTCACTGGCACTTCCTAAAGAACAAAGGTCACGGTAGCCTCCTGGACACATGCCCTAAGATGCCACTGATTAGAGGCAGTCATCTATTCCATGCCTTTCTTTCCTCTACTGCTCCGGAAGTTCTTTGGCCTGTGAAGCTCACAGAAGAAAAGGAGTGACTGGAGAGCCCTCATGCCGCACGTGGTCTGAAAGGAGGTGGAAGCTGTAACCAGGGAGAAACCCATGAGTGGTTTCCATCTTCCCCACCAGGCAGCCAATTGTGACACATCTTCCAGAGCCAGTTACCCAGAGGAAGGGCCCAGACTAGCCATGGGCTTTTCAGCACACCCTCTGCTTTCTGAAAAGCAGTCATTTGTCTAACAGGACAGAGTCAGCCCCCTGAAAAAAAAAGACATTCTTTTGTACTCCCCAGTTCTTCTAGCATCACATCAAACTCCAAGACGCTCACCCCTCTTCATACCCTGACTGATTTCCTTGGGGATCACCACTTACCCTGTTAGACTCAATCATCCCTGTCCTGGCATGAAATTTGACAGTTTTCAATCGAGCTCGCTCTTTCTTTTCCACCCTGTTTGAAAGTCAGAAAGAAGCATGGTTACTGCCGAATCTTGGTCTTCACAGCAAGCACAGAAGCTACTGTGGCTCATTCAGTAAAAACCTTGTCCTGAGTACCAATCCTTTAACAGAAATCATCACAAGACACATATGGTACCCTTAAGCCACTTACAGTGCAATAGGAAAACAAGGCAGAAACACAGCGAGAAGCAGAAAAGGCCTCACTTGTGATGATGACAACTCACCTCTTCTTACTGGGGATGACGCCGATCTGCTCACTTTCTCCATGTGGGGTCACCAGCCTTGCCTGCCACCACTCATCATCAGAGGCATTAATGACATGCAGAATGTCTCCATAAGAGAAGCTGAGCCCCTGGCTTGGCAGGCAGCTGTCCCGAGTCCGGTCATAATCAAACAGGGCCCTGAAACACATGGTGAAGAATAAAGTGCTCATCCCACCCCTAAATTCCTAGAACCCAGAATTCAGAAAGAACAGCCGAAGAAGGCTGGCTTGACAGCATGGACACAGCAGCCTCAGAGCAGAAAGGAGAAAGAAAGAAGTCCCTTAGTTAGAGATGACATCCTTCTTTTAGCTCCTAATTGGTAAACATGGATGTCCCTCTCAAAGAAACACCTCCATTCACCCAAGGGGTGTGAAGGAAAATCTTTTACAGTTCTCATCGCCTCCTGACTTCTGGTCACAACTGCTGTCTGAAGTAGGACTGCTCTCTGGCCCTCTCCCTCACTCTCACACTAGAAAACATATCCATCAAGGAGCTCTCTCAGTTTGCAAACATATCTTTGAAAAAGAGTTGAGACATTACAAATCAAAGCAGTTAACTCGAAGTAGAACTGTGGCTCAAGTGGTAGAGCTAGTAGCCTTCAGCACAAAGAGGCTCAAGGAAAATGCCCAAGCCCTGAGGTGAAGCCCTGCAACCCACAAAAAAAATGTTAACTACAATTCCAAAGGAAGAAAGAAAGGTAAATGCTGCAGAAACATTAAAGAAAGAACCTTGTATCACAAGGCAGCCAAGGAAAAAAGCTAAGGGTGCCACAGACCACACACATCCAGTGGACACGTATAGGGCTCTAAAATTTAAGTCAGGGTGACATTGTCCAAAAAGAAATGTACTTGTTACCTGGCATATGTAACTGTAACCCCTCTGTATATTATCATCATAACAGCAATCAAAAAATAAAAATAAGTAAATAAAATAAATTTTGAGAACATAACACAGATTAAGTGCATAGCTTGGGAGGGAGGGAGGGAGAGCAAAAGAGGAAGGAAGGGAGGGTAGATGTTAAAATTAATTAGGAGCCAGGTATGGTGATACACATCACGAATCCCAGCATTTGCAAGGTTGATGCAGAAAGGTAGCAGGTTCCAGGTCAGCATGTGCTACAAAGGGAGAATTTCTCTAAAAAGTAAGTAAAAATTAGGAAAGATTAGGGTGAGTATGAAGGAGAAGAGAAGGCAGAATTTATTTATAATATACTATATGTTTTAACACTTCACAGAACTATATTTGACCTTTGAAAGCAGGGATAGAGAACGAGGAAGATGGCGCCGCCACAGTAGGGAGGCACCCCAACTCGCTCCAACTGAATAGTGAGCTGGGAACTCCAGCACCCAACACCCCATCAAGAATCCAGCAAAACCAGCAGCCAGAAGCAATCGAGAAACGCAGGAAACAAAAAAAAAACAAAAAACAAAAAAAGAAGAGCCTATAACCTGCACGGAGCCGGAAAATCTCCGGGGTACCCTCCCCCCACCCGCCGACCCTGGCACGAACAGGGCCAGGCTGGGAAAGGGGACCCGGCGCTAACAAACCAACTGCCGAAAAGTCACGCCAGGAGTGCAGAGTCCAGACAGCAAAAGTTCCACATACCACAGGGAGTGCGTGGACCAATTGAGACAGGCGGCGGCGATGGGAGGCACGGGACCGCATGGGCAGGATTGGACGTGAGTGGCGGGGGAACCGGGCGGTGCAGAAGGGGAGAGCCGGGGCTGCCACCACCAAACGGCCGATCAACACACCCCAGCACCCTACCCCCGAAGGGCCAACAGCAGCGCGGGACACACACACAATCCAGGACCAGTAAGTTCCCCATTACCCCCTCCCCCAACGGGAGACCAGCTATCAGAGACCCAAACCCTACAAAGAAGCTAGATCTCCCTCCCTCCCCCTCCCCACCCCTAGGGAACAAAGAACCCCCAAATCAGGTGGCAAAAGGTCCCTTCAGACTCTGGGAGGACACAGGAGCTAGCAGGAGCCGAGCAGCGCCAAGGCAGCAGAGAAGCCTGAAACAGCCAGACCGGCCCCGCCCCCTTCCCAACAGGGGCCCAGGGACCGGCAGGCATTGGAAGCCCCGTCTGAGGCGCCGGGTCCTCCTGGACTTTTTGAACAAAAGTCACAGGCGCGCTGGTGGGCAATACCAGCCCAGCAGGGACACCAGGGCCCGATCACACGCCCCCCTTGCAGTGGAGGCGCAGTCTGTGGGCACCAACCCACGCCTGGGCACTTGATCCCACTGGGGCCCACACATACCGCCCCCCACAGCAAACTCGCAGGAGGGCACAAGCACACCCCAACAACCCAGGGCTCACTCTGGTAGGCATACCCCGCACAGGTGGGCAGGGCCCACCAGCGGCAGCGCCCACTCTGATAGGCGCACGTGCACAGGAGGGCAGAGCCCCCCAGCAGCAGTGCCAACTCAAATTGGCAAATTTCACACAAGTGTGAAAATTTCACACAAATTTCACACCCCTTAACAACACCGGCACAGGACAAACCACACAGGAGGGCGAACCGCCTGAGAGGTGAGGTCCCCTGACCAAGATACCAAGTGGATAAAAGAACCAAAGAAGAGAAAAGCCTCCACGCCACGCTGAATCAGCAACCAGCAAACCCCCACCAGGGGCATGCTGGGGTCAGCACAACACAGCGGCAGGACGCTATCCCGCAGAGAAAGACACAGAACCTACCCACCCCCAAGTGCAGTGAGGGTGACCACCTCGGCAACAACTGAGACGGTCATGCTCACCCATTGAGCAGTAAGGTTCAACAGCCAAACTCAAACCCAGAGCCAGGACACAAACAAGTCTCCCACTGATGGACCAGCGGGAACCAGCACAAAGCCAAACCAGGGAAGCCACCCACAGATCTCCAGATGCGCAAATCACAAAGAAATATAACAAATTTTATCAAAGGGCAGGCCAACTCGCCAGCTCCAAAAAGCAGCATGACTGAAGAAGAGATGGAGAATAAAAGAACAACTGAGGCTACGTTAGCAGAAATGATGGAAAGCCTCAGAAACGAAATCAGAAAATAATTCCAGGAGGTTAGAGTGGAAGTCGCGAAGGATATCCAGGAAGCCAAGAAAGAAATGGAAGCAAAAATGGATACAGTGCAAACCTCCATCAAACAAGACCTTAACATCCTGAGAAGTGAAATGCATGAAAAATTAGATTTAAAATACAACTCTTTAAAGGAAGAAATTTCCACGATCAGAGCTGATCTGGTAACCATGAATAGCTCTCTGACATCCATAAACTCCGCACTTGAATCCACAGCACAAAGAATTGACCATATGGAAGCCAGAATCTCTCGCTTGGACGATGATGCAGCTGATAAGGACCAGAAAATTGCCACACTCCATGAAATGGTAAAGTTCCAGGGCAGACTAATCCAGGAGCTAGTGGACAAAGACAAGAGATATAATCTGCGCATAATTGGAATAGAAGAAGGAGCCGAATACCAGAGCAGAGGGCTTCAAAATATTCTCAATGAAGTGATTGCAGAAAACTTCCCCAATCTCACAAGGGAACCCATCCAGGTAACCGAAGCCTATAGGACACCTGGCAGGCCAGACCCCAGAAAAGCCACCCCAAGGCACATAATATTCAAGACTTCAGATCTCAAGAATAAAGAGCAAATTTTGAATGCAGCCAAAGCGAAGAAAGAAATTTATTACAATGGGAAGAGGATCCGAATAACAGCAGGCCTCTCCACACAAACCTACCACGCACGAAGAGAATGGAAGAACACCATCCAAGTCCTACAGGCCAACAATTGCCAACCTAAAATAAAATATCCAGCGAAGCTGGAGTTCATATTCGAGGGGAAAACCAGATCTTTCCATAGCAAAGAGGATCTAAAGGAGTATGTGAATAAAAAACCAGCCTTACAGCAAATTCTAAGAGGGGACTCCCACCCAACAGAAATCGTACAGGACACACAGACAGAAACAGAAAGAAACTACAATAGCCAAAGCCCAACAGAAAGAGCAGCTCACTAAAGACAAGAGAAAAAAAAAAAAGAAGAAAAACAGCCCAACAAGAAAATGGAAGGAGAAAAAACACTCTTATCCTTGATCTCTTTGAATATAAACGGTATAAACTCTCCGATAAAGAGGAGCAGACTGGCAGAATGGATCCGCAAACAAAAAGTTGCCATCTGTTGTCTACAAGAGACCCACCTTACAGCAAGGGATAAAAACAGGCTCCGAATGAAAGAATGGAGCAAGATCTTCCAAGCAAACGCACCTACCAAAATGGCAGGAGTAGCCATCCTGATCTCAGAGAAGCTGGACTTCTCATTAAAAAAAAAAAACTCAAAAAGACAAAGAGGGTCACTACATTTTAATACAAGGAAAAATCCAGAATCAAGACATCGCGGTGATAAATGTATACTCACCAAACAAAAGAGGCCCTACATATGTCAAGCAAATTCTCACAGAACTACAGAACAAGATAGACCCAAACACAATTATAGTGGGTGACTTTAATACCCGACTCTCTCCAAGAGACAGATCCAACAGCCAGAGGATTAGTAAGGGGGCTGAGGACCTAAGTAACACCATATCCCAAATGGAGCTGACAGATCTATACAGAATTTTTCACCCTACAGAGACCCAATACACCTTCTTCTCAGCACCCCATGGATCATACTCCAAAATAGACCATGTCATAGCCCACACAAAGAACCTCTGCAAATACAAAAGTATTGATGTCATCCCATGTATTATATCTGACCACAGTGGATTAAAGGTAACCCTCAATAACAACGGTTACCACAGAGGCTCTACACAATCTTGGAGGCTAAACCCACACTGTTATCCAACACTTGGGCCACAGACCAAATTAAAGATGAAATTAATGAATTCATAAGCCACAATGACAAAGAAAATACACCACAAAGAAACCTATGGGACACAGCTAAGGCAGTACTGAGGGGCAAGATCATTGCCCTCAGCACTCACATTAAAAGAATGGAAACAGAGCAGGTGAATAACCCCACGAACAAAGAAGAAATAAATCAACTAAATAAACCAATAACTTACAGCAAGATACAGTGGGTAATCAAGAACCTCCCAACAAAGAAAAGCCCAGGCCCAGATGGATTCACCAACGAATTCTATAAAACCTTTAGTGAGGAGCTAATACCAACACTCCTCAAACTCTTCTGCAAAATGGAAACAGAGGGAGAAATCCCAAACTCATTCTATGAAGCTAATATCATACTCATTCCCAAACCAGGCAAAGACCCAACAAAAAAAGAGAACTACAGACCAATATCACAATGAACACAGACGCAAAGCTCCTCAATAAAATATTAGCTAAAAGGATCCAGAAACTGATCAAGAAAATTATACATCATGACCAAGTAGGCTTCATCCCACAGTCACAAGGATGGTTCAACATCCGTAAATCAATCAATGTAATTCACCACATAAACAGAACTAAAATCAAGAATCACATTGTTATCTCAGTAGATGCCCAAAAAGCCTTTGACAAAATACAACATCCATACTTATTAAAAGCTCTGGAGAAAACAGGAATAGATGGAACATTCCTCAAAACAATAAAAGCCATATACAACAGACCAACTGCTAACATCGTATTAAATGGAGAGAAACTAAAATCATTCCCCCTAAACTCAGGAACAAGACAAGGATGCCCACTCTCCCCACTTCTTTTCAACATAGTGCTGGAATCCCTAGCCATAGCAATAAGGCAAGACGAGGACATCAAAGGGATCCACATGACGAGGACATCAAAAGGATCCACATCGGCAAGGAAGAAATCAAGCTATCGCTATTTGCAGACAACATGACCTTATATCTGAAAGACCCAAAAAACTCAGTCCCCAAACTCCTACACCTAATAAACCATTTTGGCAAAGTAGCAGGATACAAAATCAATCCACAAAAGTCAGCAGCTTTTCTGAACACCAACAATGTACAAGCAGAAAAGGAAACTATGGAAACAATTCCATTTACAGTAGCCAAAAAAAAAAAAAAAAGGACCTAGGGATTAACCTAACCAAGGACATGACAGACCTATTTAATGAGAACTATAAAAATCTAATAAGGGCGGTCAAAGAAGACACAAGGAGATAGAAAGACCTCCGATGCTCATGGGTAGGCAGAATCAATATAGTGAAAATGGCCAGATTGCCCAAATTGTTATACAAATTCAATGCAATCCCTATCAAAATCCCAGTCACATTCTTCACTGAAATAGAGAAAGCAATCGATAAATTCGTATGGAACAGCAAAAGACCTAGAATAGCCAAAGCAATTCTAGGCAAAAAAAAAAGCAGTTCAGGAGGTATCACAATACCAGACTTAAAGCTCTACCATAGGGCCATCATAACAAAAACAGCCTGGTATTGGTATAAAAACAGACCGGAAGACCAATGGATCAGAATTGAAGATCCAGAAATAAAACCGCACTCTTACAGTCAGCTGATATTCGACAAAGGAGCTAAAGACATACAATGGAATAAATATAGCATCTTCAACTACTGGTGCTGGGAGAACTGGGCAGCCATATGCAGAAAACTCCAAGTAGACCCAAGCCTATCACCATGCACCAAGATCAATTCAAAGTGGATCAAGGACCTCAACATCAGACCTGAATCCTTGAAACTACTGAAGGACAGAGTAGGAAAGACGCTAGAACTTATAGGCACAGGAAGGAACTTCCTGAATATAGTCCCAGGGGCACAACAAATAGGGGAGAGACTCGATAAATGGGACTACTACAAATTAAAAAGTTTCTGCACAGCTAAGGATATAGCCACCAAAATAGAAAGACAGCCAACGATATGGGAAAGGATCTTTACCAGCACAGCAACAGACAAAAGCCTAATATCTGTCATCTACAGAGAACTCAAAAAACTAAGCCCCTCCAATCCCAATAAACCAATTAGGAAATGGGCAAAGGAGCTAAAGAGAGACTTCACAAGAGAAGAGATAAAAATGGCAAAGAAACATGAGTAAATGTTCAACATCCCTGGCAATAAAGGAAATGCAAATAAAAACAACCCTGAGATACCACCTCACTCCAGTTAGAATGGCCTATACTCTGAACTCAGGCAACAACAAATGCTGGAGGGGGTGCAGGGAAAGAGGAACCCTTCTCCACCGTTGGTGAGAGTGCAAATTAGTACAACTACTTTGGAGAACAGTATGGAGGTTTCTCAAAAAGCTCAATATAGACCTACCCTATGACCCAGCCATACCACTCCTAGGCATCTATCCTGAACAACAGGTCCCAAGATATCAAAAAGACATTTGTACTTCCATGTTTATCCCTGCACAATTCACAATAGCCAAAATATGGGAACAACCCAGATGCCCCTCCACAGATGAATGGATCCAAAAAATATGGTACCTATACACAATGGAATACTACATAGCGATTAGGAATGGTGAAATATTGTTATTCGCAGGGAAATGGTCAGAACTTGAAAAATAATGTTGAGCGAGACAAGCCTAGAACACAGAAAACAAAGGGGCATGATCTCCCTGATATATGACTGTTAAGATGGGGTGATGGAGAGACAGTAGAGACCAGGTCTGTGAAACCAAAAACTGCTTGTCAAATGGTATTTTCCACAGGATTGGGTCAGCAACCCAACATTACAAACAAACAAACAAACAACCAAACAACTACTCAACATATAAAGGTCAAAAATTGACCTCTCAGTGGAATACAATAGCTCAAAAGCTATGTATGTACATTCATATAAGACTACTGTCGACATATTGTCTAATGTCAACATTACATTTAAAGCCCTAGGCAAATTTTCTTGGGCATAGGCCACGTGGCTACTGTATATGTTCTTGATACATTGTATATTGTATATATGTCTACCTGACCTAGGGAAGGGAAAGAAAAACAAGGTGTAAGATATCACAAGAAATGTACATACTGCCCTACTATGTAACTGTACCCTTTTTGCACAACACCTTGTCAAAAACTTTGTGTTTAATTAATAAATAAATTACATAAAAAAGAAAGCAGGGATAAGTTGGAGAAATGTTACTGTTGATGTAAACATATTTTTTGGATGCCCAAAATCCAATTATTTGTACTTTCTAAGCATCTGATGATAAAACTAATGTAACAATATACTTCCAAGATAAATTTCAAGAACTTCAAATTATTGAAATAGATGGGAACATCCTAAATAAAAACAAAATAAACACAGTGCAAAGTCAACAAGAACACCAGCAGTTATCAGGTCATACTGGAAATTGTACTGTTTGATTTTTTTTTTAAACACAGCAAGTGTTTCTTTCATAATCTTCAGAATCTTTTGTGTGGATACTGGGGCTGGAATTCAAAGCATGGGTGCTGGCTTTGAACTTTTAAGCCCCGGCTTAACTAGTAGCTTTTTGGTAGATAGAGAGAAGAGATTTGCCAGGCATCAGTGGTTCACGCCTGTAATCCTAGCTACTCAGGAAGCTGAGATCTGAGGACCAAGGTTTAAAGCCGGCCCAGGGAGAAAAGTCCCTAGAAGACTCTTATCTCCAATTAACCACTCAGAAATTGGAAGTAGCACTGAGGCTCAAAGTGGTAGAGTGCTAGCTTTGAACAAAAGAGCTCAGAGACAGTGCCCAGGCTCTGAGTTCAAGCCCTGTGGCTAACAAAAAAAAAGTCTTCTAGACTTTCCTGCGTGGGTTGGCTTTGAACCACAATCCTCAGATCTCAGCCTCCTGAGTAGCTAGGATTACAGGCATGAGCCACTAGCAACCTGGCAATTTTCAGAAAAATTTTAGTCAACTAGTAAAGTATACCAAGCACTGGCTTGAGTCATTTGCTTCAGGAGATGCTCCCTAGTAAACAGGCAATAAAAGATAGTTGTATAATTCCAATTTCCCAATAAAAATGGTACCCAAGTCCATGTGGATTTTGTTTAATAACTTTATGAATGATGCGTGAACAATTTTACAGGCAATGTTTTTCAGCTATGATTTTGTTAAGGACATGAAGGCATAACAACTGAGTTTGAAATGTTCAAATATATTATTCTCAGTTGTGAATTCAAAAGATTAGGAATTTCTTTTTCAATAAATTAAAACTTCAAAGGTCTCAGAGATCCCTTTGCCTATATCTTATCTAATAAAGGAAACTCCTCAGTCTCAAAGTTTCTTTCTACTCTAGCATTTCATAAGTCCAGGTTCTTCCTTACCAAGCTAATGCAATTCTTTCAACAATTCTTTCCTTTGTTATGATTTTTATCTGTTTTCCAAAACCATGATATGGATTTTCTCTAAATCCGTTCTCACTTTTCCTGTTGAAATTTTGTTGTAGTAAGAAGTGAAAAACTTCCTCATCAACATAAAAAATAGGTCTACATATATGCAAGGCCCCATTTAGAGCTGTGTCATATGCAACATCCAGACCAGGTCTCTCAAATCTCCTAAAATTCACATGTACAAAAAGAAAAGAAAAGAAAGGAAGGAAGGAAGAAAGGAAGGAAGGACTAACATACCACTTGGCTATGTCTAGAAATTACTGCTCTTCTATCATTTAAATAGAGTCTTCTTGGTGCAGGGCCTTGTGGTAGACAGACAGTAGACACAAAAGCAAAATAACTCCCTGTCCCTGAGTATGTTATAGAAAGAACAAAAGGAGAATCAAGGCCCAGAGCCTCGTGGGGAGTACAGATTACATCTGGTTTGGAAAAGCTACAAGGAGGAATTTCGTTTTTTGTGCTAGTACCAGGACTTGAACCCAAGGGCTCAAATACTGTCTCTTAGCTTTTTCTGCTCTACCACTTGAACCATAATTCCACTTTTGGCCTTTTGCTGGTTAATTGGAGATAAGAGTCTCATGGCCTTTCTTGCCTGGGCTGGCAGAACCACAATTCTCAAATCTTAGCTCTTGAATAGCTAACTAGGATTACAGGCATGAACAACTGGTACTCATCTAATAATTGTTTTTTGAACTGAGCCTGCAGTATAGGTTCAGGATTTCCAAAGATAAAGATGGTGAGAGAAAGAGAGAGGTCTTTCCAGCTAGATGAACCAAGTAAGAAAATGCTTAGAGGCAAGAAAAATACTGTGTGTTTAGAGATCACCAGTGTACTCTAATCTGGCTGGGCCCAAGATTAGCAGAATGGGGCTTAGGTGTGGAAAACCTGGATTGTCCAGGTTTGTACTTTATAAGCATCTGAGGATTAAATAAAACTAATGTAGGCCTTGGTAGGCCTGTGGGATTCATTTCATTGCCTTGGCTTTTTAAAATAAGATACGGAAATGAACCCAAGAGCGAGTAGGCCAGAATATTCAAGTCAAACTGTCTCTTGTATGACATATACTTCCCATACTCAGAAAAGGTGTGTAAATTAGACTTTAATAAATTTTAAAATATGTCAACTATCTTCCTAAGATCTTTGAGAAGCATATTAAATTGTGGCCATTTATCTGTTTGTTGGGAACAGGCCAGAATCCTAATGAATTGACTGTGTTGGGAACCTCCTGTTAGACTGACATCCTCCTGTCTCTGACATCTCTCTATCCCTCGTTATACTCAGGGCAAGCACAAAGGAGGCCAAGGCAGATACTACACCTTTGACGCTACACTGAAACACGGTTACAGAACCCAAATCCTCCACATGCAAGGCCCAGATGACACAGAAACCAACTATTTCAACCTTATTCAGGGGACAATGAGCAGGAAAAAAGAAAGCCAAAGCCAGGTCTCACACCTGGAATCCTAGCTACTCAGGAGGCTGAGATCTGAGGATCACAGTTCAAAGCCAGCCCAGGCAGGAAGACCCATTAGACTCTTATCTCCAATTAAGAAGTGAGCTCAAGTGGTACAGCACTAGCCTTGAGCACAAACACAGTGCCCTAGACACTGAGTTCAAGCCCCAGGACTGGCTCACACACATACACAAAAGCCAAACCCATTTGTGTAAAGAAGAGCTATAATTAACCTATCTGCCACCTTGGTTCTTCTCTTTGTACAAGGGGAAAAGTTAACCCCGCTTGGTTTACCTGATTAGAGGATATATTGGGAGACTAGAAGCCTCAGAAACCCCTTATTCTTTCTGGGTCTAGATAAAAAGAATCTCATGGAGCCTCTGAGTTAAGAACTGGTGAGGTAAATGGGAAATGCTGTGTCATGAGAGGACGAGGTTTACAGAAACATTGCCACTGCCAGCCCACAGCCATCATGCTCCTCGTACACAGGAGGAGATGATTTTTTCAGCCCATTAATACCCCCACCCCTCAAGTCATGCCCATGTGCCTAGAAGAAGCCAGGTTGACCCAGACCCTGGGTATTCCTGCAACTTTTCAAACATGGAGACCACACCAGAAAAACAGCATTACTTTACAATTGGGAGTACAGAATGGGGTTCAGTTAGGCGCTGGTGGCTCATGCTTGTAATCCTTAGGAGGCTGAGGTCTGAGGATCACATTCAAAGCCAGCCAGGACAGGAAAGGCTGTGAGACTCTTATTTCCAATTAACCACCAGAAAACCAGACGTGGAGCTATGACTCCACGTGGTAAAGCGTTAGCCTTGAATAACAGTCAGGTCCTGAGTTCAAGCCCCATGCTCAGCAATAACAACAGAAAAAATAGTGGGGTTCAGTAACATATAGGCACCGAAGAAGCTTTCCAGTGCTACCTTATCACTAGGAGCAGTGGATATAATCACTTCCCCAAAAATGCAGTTTCAAGTTCCAGGCTGGTCTTCATGGTAGCTTTCAAGGCCACTGCCTAGCACCTCGCTAAGGAGACAATATTTTCAAAGGTCTTGGGAGCCACGCTGCTTAAGAGGTCACCTTTCAAATATCCCCCTAGGAAAAGCATGCATACTACCACAGGGATAATGCACGTGCTCTGGGGAACTTTGCCAATCTTCTTTCAGCTGAGCTTTCTTTGCTGGATGGAAAAGCAAGAACATAATCAGCTCTAAGTAAACAGATTACCCAGCAAAAGCCTTTGTATTTCAGGTCCAAAATTGTGAGGTTTGGGTCTGAAAGAGCCAAAGAAATCACAAACACCTGGCACAGCCCTGTGGCATCTTAGCAAACAGGAGTGCTATGAGTATGGCAACTAGCAAGGAAACTGGTCAGGCAGGTTTCTCCATGCAAAGCAAACAAGAACATTTTTTTTTTCAAAACAAGAACATTTTAACACTAATAGCCTCAAAAGCAAAGGGCAGCTTCAACACAACTCACCAAGGACGGTGCCCACCTCTCGTTCCGCAGGTCAGGCAATCTGCGTAGCCTGGGATGCTCTGTTGGTCCCCTCAGTCCTCTCCACAAATCCCCATGGCCTAGCCCAAGTGTCTCCCGGCTTTGTGATCCTGCCCATGACAAATTCCCTTCCTCTAAATTCATACCAGGCATTTAGTGGCAATCTTACTTGAAAATGTCTATTGATTGCAATTGAATTCTTGCATGATTCTGTGAGCTTTCGGATGATACCAAGCCCTTTGAGGATTTGAGATCATGTCTTATGCTACATATGAGGTTAAGAATGTTTGCAAATGGTGAAGGAATCCAAGATATTCCACAGAATATCCTACATGTTACTGTTCCTTAGTGTTCTGCTGTGTTTCCCTCTCAGAGAAGAAAATACTGGATAAAGGGCAAATATTATTTGAAGTTCAAGTAGACAGTCCACTGCATGACTGGTATAATGCAATCACAGAAAACCATAAAGCAGCAGCCACTCACTAGCCCTTGACCTTAGTAAAAAAAAAAGCTCAATTTTCCAGAGGCTTTTCATAAACAGTCTAAAACCCAAACCCAAGCTCTCAAGGAGATACAGAGTGGGTTGTCAGGATGACAGAAAGTGTTGCTAGCACCAAGTCTGCCCTCTTGGCACACCCTGAACATGGCTACATGCACAGCAAATAAGGACATTTTCTCCCCAGTTAATCTTAAAGATTCAGGCCCTAGAGGGCAACTATTAAGTTAAAAAGATATGTGAACAACAGACAACTCACAATGAGTGATGGTCCAGACTCACAACACCTACAAATGATGGGGCAAACTAAGGGATTACAAGTAGAGGCCCGGGACTAGCTAGCATCTAAGGACAGGTAGCTCCAGAAGTCACTGCTGTAGGAATCTCTGCCTTACCCTTACATACATTGTTGATACTTTTAAAATACTTATTATTGGCCAGGCACATGCTCATAATCCTAGCTACTCAGGAGGCTGAAATCTGAGGCTGAAATCTCTGTTCTAAGCCACCAAACGCAGATAAATCTAAGACTCTTATCTCCAATTAATCAGCAAAAGGTGGAGACATGGGGCTGGGAATATGGCCTAGTGGCAAGAGTACTTGCCTCGTATACATGAAGCCCTGGGTTCGATTCCTCAGCACCAAATATATAGAAAAAGGCAGAAGTAGCGCTATGGCTCAAGTGGCAGAGTACTAGCCTTGAGCAAAAAGAAGCCAGGGACAGTGCTCAGGCTCTGAGTCTAAGCCCACTGACTGGCAAAAAAAAAGGTGGAGACATGGCACAAGTGGTAGATCATCAGCTTTGACTGAGTTGAAGTCCCAGTACCAGCACCAAACAACAACAACAAAAAAAACTTATTACTACATCAGGATGTAACTCAGTGGTAAAGACGGGGTTTGCCGTGCATACACAAAGCCTTGAGTTTTATCTCTAAAATCACTAAAATATGTATTATTGGGCTGGGAGTTCATCTTCATAGTAGAGTGCTTGCTTAGCAAGTGAAAGGCTCTGCATCTGATTCCTAGCAGTATAAAACATAAAAATACAAGCCAGATGCTGGTGGCTCATACTTGTAATCCTAGCTACTCAGAAGATCTGAAGAGGGCTGAGAATGGCTTAGTGGTAGAGTACTTGCCTTGCATGCATGAAGCTCTGGGTTCGATTCCTCAGTACCACATAAACAGAAAAGGCTGGAAGTGGTGCTGTGGCTCAAGTGGTAGAATGCTAGCTTTGAGCAAAAAGAAGCTCAAGGACAGTGCCCAAGTCCTGAGTTCAAGCCCCAGGACTGGCAAAAAAAAAATGAAGATCTGAAGATCATGATTTGAAGCCAGCCTGGGCAGGAATTCCAGGATGAGACTCTTATCACCAATTAACCAGCACCACCAAACAAACAAACAACAACAAAAGCCAGATGTAGAGCTATGGCTCAAGTGGTAGATGGTTATCCTTAAGCAAAAAGGCCAAGGGCAGCACCCAGGCCTTGAATTCAAGCCTCAGGACTTGTATAGAAATAAAAATAAAAACAAAAACCATATTATCACTTCCCTCAAATTCTGCCAGATTGCCTTGTTGGCATCATAACCCAATACTTTCACCTCACTCACTAATGAGTAAGACCATGTCAAACTCCACCAAACACCACCCTGGGCAAGGCACATAGTAGTTGCACAATTAATGCCTGCCATTGACAGAAGGGAACACACTCTGGCCTTCTTTGATAACCAAGCTAGTATTTTTAACATTATTTCTTGACTCAACTGTACAGTTGTTCCAATGTAATTTCCATCATAGAATAGAAGTTAGACTGGCATGGTAGATTGCCAGCCAGGACTCCCAGCCTGCCAGGATACTGTCCTGGAGCTGTAAGAATGTAGCCAATCTAGCCTGAACAGACTTTCAAGAGCTTCTTAGCAATCTTTTTTTTTTCTTAGCAATCTTTTTGGAGGACAAGGGTTTTTTAATCCATTCATAGATAAAAATCAAAGTCATCTTTCCAACTGTACCCTGCCATCTGGAAATGTCCTAAGTTGAATGAATACCTTATCACCTTGTCCTAAAGTTTAAAAGGTGATTTCTGTTGTCTCTTCCAAAGTAACAGCACAGCAATAGCCCTAGGCTAGGTACTCAGAGGGGGCTCCACTCACTGTGTTCTTTCCTTTAAGTGATGAGTCCAATATGGAGAAGGGTAGGAAAGGTGTTGCTCACAAAGGCCTGAGTGACATTAAAGTCAAGTTCTATTTTGCAAACCCTGTTATCTTTCCTTCTTCTCTAGTTTCTTGATCTATAAATCCCATCACCCTCTACGGTTAGTACAGCTGCAGCTCTCTAGGCTTTCACCCACTGTAGCCTCAGTGCAGCCTTAAGAGGGTGTTATTTCCTTCAAAATAGCTTTGTGAAGCCATGCACGCTTGAGGGAGATAGATACTCAGGGGAAAGGAAGAGAGGAGAAACAGGTCAGAAGAGGAAATAATAGCAACATGAATTAGAAGCAAGGGCTGGGAGCATGGCTCAAGTAGCAGAGTGCTTCTCTAGCAAGCCTTGGGTTCAATCTCTAGTATCAAAAGAAAAGAAAAGAAAAAAAAACAAAATGAAGAGTTGAAATCCAAACAAAAGGGTGCCTTCACTTTAACCATATGCTGCTCATTCTCTCATGGACAAATGGCAAGCTGTCAGAAGATAGGAGCCATGCTGCTGCTGCTTCCTTGAATACACTCCAACAGCCATGCCCAAGTTCCTTAGCTGTGTACCTGATTAATTTCAGATTAGGAGCTGTAGTGGGGGAAAATGAAGGAGGAGGTGACATTGTCCAAGAAGCCTTATACTTATAACCTGACTTCTGGAATGACAACACCTTTGTACACTGCTTAATAACAATTTTTTTAAAAAGAAGGGCTGCAAACAGTACACTAAAAAAAAAAACCTCTTGTTTCCATATCTTGGAGTTCATTTAGATTAGCATCATTTTATATGGTCATTTGTACATAGCTATTGAGCTCTTGTGATCCTCTGCTAGGACTATCACAGGTATAAACTAATTATTACAAATGAGGCAAACCATGGAGTTTATGTTTGAGTGTGGCTTACTTCTGGTACCCTTTGTCTTGTATATAAGTTTATCTAATTTGGAGAA